>NW_027184928.1:0-71039 GCF_040668555.2 Bombus flavifrons
TATTTCGACGTTTAAGCGCTCTTTTTACTCCATTTAACGTGCAGAACGTGATACACGCCAGTTTCAGCGTCGAAACAAGCCCAACAGCTCGCAAATAACTTTGATTTCGTCGATTTTGATGAAAACTGACTGTCATTTCCTTCCCGTTTGAGATATTTCGACGTTTAAGCGCTCGTTTTACTCCATTTAACGTGCAGAACGTGATACACGCCAGTTTCAGCGTGGAAACAAGCCCAACAGCTCGCAAATAGCTTTGATTTCGTCGATTTTGAAGAAAACTAGCTGTCATTTCCTTCCAGCTTGAGATATTTCGACGTTTAAACGCTCATTTCACTCCTTTTTACGTGCAGAATGCAATGTACAACCGTTTAACAGTCGAAACAAGCGGAACAGCTCGCAAATCTCGATGATTTCGTCGATTTTGATGAAAACTGAACGTCATTTCCTTCCCGTTTGAGATATTTCGACGTTTTAGCGCTCTTTTTACTCCTTTTTACGTGCTGAATGTAATAAACAACCGTTTCACCGTCGAAACAAGCGGAACAGCTCGCAAATCTCGATGATTTCTTCGATTTTGATGAAAACTGACCGTCATTTCCTTCCCGTTTGAGATATTTCGACGTTTAAGCGCTCGTTTTATTCCATTTAACGTGCAGAACGTGATACACGCCAGTTTCAGCGTCGAAACAAGCCCAACAGCTCGCAAATAGCTTTGATTTCGTCGATTTTGAAGAAAACTAGCTGTCATTTCCTTCCAGCTTGAGATATTTCGACGTTTGAACGCTCATTTCACTCCTTTTTATGTGCAGAATGCAATGCACAACCGTTTAACCGTCGAAGCAAGCGGAACAGCTCGCAAATCTCGATGATTTCGTTGATTTTGATGAAAACTGACCGTCATTTCTTCCCGTTTGAGATATTTCGACGTTTAAGCGCTCTTTTTACTCCATTTAACGTGCAGAACGTGATACACGCCAGTTTCAGCGTCGAAACAAGCCCAACAGCTCGCAAATAGCTTTGATTTCGTCGATTTTGATGAAAACTGACTGTCATTTCCTTCCCGTTTGAGATATTTCGACGTTTAAGCGCTCGTTTTACTCCATTTAACGTGCAGAATACAATGCACAACCGTTTAACCGTCGAAACAAGCGGAACAGCTCGCAAATCTCGATGATTTCGTCGATTTTGATGAAAACTGACCGTCATTTCCTTCCCGTTTGAGATATTTCGACGTTTTAGCGCTCTTTTACTCCATTTAACGTGCAGAATACAATGCACAACCGTTTAACCGTCGATACAAGCGGAACAGCTCGCAAATCTCGATGATTTCGTCGATTTTGATGAAAACTGACCGTCATTTCCTTCCCGTTTGAGATATTTCGACGTTTAAGCACTCTTTTTACTCCATTTAACGTGCAGAACGTGATACACGCCAGTTTCACCGTCGAAACAAGCGGAACAGCTTGCAAATCTCAATGATTCGTCGATTTTGATAAAAACTGACCGTCATTTCCTTCCCGTTTGAGATATTTCGACGTTTTAGCGCTCTTTTTACTCCTTTTTACGTGCAGAATGTAATAAACAACCGTTTCACCGTCGAAACAAGCGGAACAGCTCGCAAATCTCGATGATTTCGTCGATTTTGATGAAAACTGACCGTCATTTCCTTCCCGTTTGAGATATTTCGACGTTTTAGCGCTCTTTTTACTCCTTTTTACGTGCAGAATGTAATAAACAACCGTTTCACCGTCGAAACAAGCTAAATAGCTCGCAAATCTCGATGATTTCGTCGATTTTGATGAAAACTGACTGTCACTTCCTTCCCGTTAGAGATATTTAGACGTTTAAGCGCTCGTTTTACTCCATTTAACGTGCAGAACGTGATACACGCCAGTTTCAGCGTCGAAACAAGCCCAACAGCTCGCAAATCTCAATGATTTCGTCGATTTTGATAAAAACTGACCGTCATTTCTTTCCCGTTTGAGATATTTCGACGTTTTAGCGCTCTTTTTACTCCTTTTTACGTGCAGAATGTAATAAACAACCGTTTCACCGTCGAAACAAGCGGAACAGCTCGCAAATCTCGATGATTTCGTCGATTTTGATGAAAACTGACCGTCATTTCCTTCCCGTTTGAGATATTTCGACGTTTTAGCGCTCTTTTTACTCCTTTTTACGTGCAGAATGTAATAAACAACCGTTTCACCGTCGAAACAAGCGGAATAGCTCGCAAATCGCTTTGATTTCGTCGATTTTGAAGAAAACTAGCTGTCATTTCCTTCCAGCTTGAGATATTTCGACGTTTAAACGCTCATTTCACTCCTTTTTGCGTGCAGAATGCAATGCACAACCGTTTCACCGTCGAAACAAGCCCAACAGCTCGCAAATCGCTATGATTTCGTCGATTTTGGAGAAAACTAGCTGTCATTTCTTTCCAGCTTGAGATATTTCGACGTTTAAACGCTCATTTCACTAATTTTTACGTGCAGAATGTAATAAACAACCGTTTCACCGTCGAAACAATCGGAACAGCACGCAAATCGCTTTGATTTCGTCGATTTTGAAGAAAACTAGCCGTCATTTCCTTCCCGTTTGAGATATTTCGACGTTTAAGCGCTCTTTTTACTCCATTTAACGTGCAGAACGTGATACACGCCAGTTTCAGCGTCGAAACAAGCCCAACAGCTCGCAAATAACTTTGATTTCGTCGATTTTGATGAAAACTGACTGTCATTTCCTTCCCGTTTGAGATATTTCGACGTTTAAGCGCTCGTTTTACTCCATTTAACGTGCAGAACGTGATACACGCCAGTTTCAGCGTGGAAACAAGCCCAACAGCTCGCAAATAGCTTTGATTTCGTCGATTTTGAAGAAAACTAGCTGTCATTTCCTTCCAGCTTGAGATATTTCGACGTTTAAACGCTCATTTCACTCCTTTTTACGTGCAGAATGCAATGTACAACCGTTTAACAGTCGAAACAAGCGGAACAGCTCGCAAATCTCGATGATTTCGTCGATTTTGATGAAAACTGAACGTCATTTCCTTCCCGTTTGAGATATTTCGACGTTTTAGCGCTCTTTTTACTCCTTTTTACGTGCTGAATGTAATAAACAACCGTTTCACCGTCGAAACAAGCGGAACAGCTCGCAAATCTCGATGATTTCTTCGATTTTGATGAAAACTGACTGTCACTTCCTTCCCGTTAGAGATATTTAGACGTTTAAGCGCTCGTTTTACTCCATTTAACGTGCAGAACGTGATACACGCCAGTTTCAGCGTCGAAACAAGCCCAACAGCTCGCAAATCTCAATGATTTCGTCGATTTTGATAAAAACTGACCGTCATTTCTTTCCCGTTTGAGATATTTCGACGTTTTAGCGCTCTTTTTACTCCTTTTTACGTGCAGAATGTAATAAACAACCGTTTCACCGTCGAAACAAGCGGAACAGCTCGCAAATCTCGATGATTTCGTCGATTTTGATGAAAACTGACCGTCATTTCCTTCCCGTTTGAGATATTTCGACGTTTTAGCGCTCTTTTTACTCCTTTTTACGTGCAGAATGTAATAAACAACCGTTTCACCGTCGAAACAAGCGGAATAGCTCGCAAATCGCTTTGATTTCGTCGATTTTGAAGAAAACTAGCTGTCATTTCCTTCCAGCTTGAGATATTTCGACGTTTAAACGCTCATTTCACTCCTTTTTGCGTGCAGAATGCAATGCACAACCGTTTCACCGTCGAAACAAGCCCAACAGCTCGCAAATCGCTATGATTTCGTCGATTTTGGAGAAAACTAGCTGTCATTTCTTTCCAGCTTGAGATATTTCGACGTTTAAACGCTCATTTCACTAATTTTTACGTGCAGAATGTAATAAACAACCGTTTCACCGTCGAAACAATCGGAACAGCACGCAAATCGCTTTGATTTCGTCGATTTTGAAGAAAACTAGCCGTCATTTCCTTCCCGTTTGAGATATTTCGACGTTTAAGCGCTCTTTTTACTCCATTTAACGTGCAGAACGTGATACACGCCAGTTTCAGCGTCGAAACAAGCCCAACAGCTCGCAAATAACTTTGATTTCGTCGATTTTGTTGAAAACTGACTGTCATTTCCTTCCCGTTTGAGATATTTCGACGTTTAAGCGCTCGTTTTACTCCATTTAACGTGCAGAACGTGATACACGCCAGTTTCAGCGTGGAAACAAGCCCAACAGCTCGCAAATAGCTTTGATTTCGTCGATTTTGAAGAAAACTAGCTGTCATTTCCTTCCAGCTTGAGATATTTCGACGTTTAAACGCTCATTTCACTCCTTTTTACGTGCAGAATGCAATGTACAACCGTTTAACAGTCGAAACAAGCGGAACAGCTCGCAAATCTCGATGATTTCGTCGATTTTGATGAAAACTGAACGTCATTTCCTTCCCGTTTGAGATATTTCGACGTTTTAGCGCTCTTTTTACTCCTTTTTACGTGCTGAATGTAATAAACAACCGTTTCACCGTCGAAACAAGCGGAACAGCTCGCAAATCTCGATGATTTCTTCGATTTTGATGAAAACTGACCGTCATTTCCTTCCCGTTTGAGATATTTCGACGTTTAAGCGCTCGTTTTATTCCATTTAACGTGCAGAACGTGATACACGCCAGTTTCAGCGTCGAAACAAGCCCAACAGCTCGCAAATAGCTTTGATTTCGTCGATTTTGAAGAAAACTAGCTGTCATTTCCTTCCAGCTTGAGATATTTCGACGTTTGAACGCTCATTTCACTCCTTTTTATGTGCAGAATGCAATGCACAACCGTTTAACCGTCGAAGCAAGCGGAACAGCTCGCAAATCTCGATGATTTCGTTGATTTTGATGAAAACTGACCGTCATTTCCTTCCCGTTTGAGATATTTCGACGTTTAAGCGCTCTTTTTACTCCATTTAACGTGCAGAACGTGATACACGCCAGTTTCAGCGTCGAAACAAGCCCAACAGCTCGCAAATAGCTTTGATTTCGTCGATTTTGATGAAAACTGACTGTCATTTCCTTCCCGTTTGAGATATTTCGACGTTTAAGCGCTCGTTTTACTCCATTTAACGTGCAGAATACAATGCACAACCGTTTAACCGTCGAAACAAGCGGAACAGCTCGCAAATCTCGATGATTTCGTCGATTTTGATGAAAACTGACCGTCATTTCCTTCCCGTTTGAGATATTTCGACGTTTTAGCGCTCTTTTTACTCCATTTAACGTGCAGAATACAATGCACAACCGTTTAACCGTCGATACAAGCGGAACAGCTCGCAAATCTCGATGATTTCGTCGATTTTGATGAAAACTGACCGTCATTTCCTTCCCGTTTGAGATATTTCGACGTTTAAGCACTCTTTTTACTCCATTTAACGTGCAGAACGTGATACACGCCAGTTTCACCGTCGAAACAAGCGGAACAGCTCGCAAATCTCAATGATTTCGTCGATTTTGATAAAAACTGACCGTCATTTCCTTCCCGTTTGAGATATTTCGACGTTTTAGCGCTCTTTTTACTCCTTTTTACGTGCAGAATGTAATAAACAACCGTTTCACCGTCGAAACAAGCGGAACAGCTCGCAAATCTCGATGATTTCGTCGATTTTGATGAAAACTGACCGTCATTTCCTTCCCGTTTGAGATATTTCGACGTTTTAGCGCTCTTTTTACTCCTTTTTACGTGCAGAATGTAATAAACAACCGTTTCACCGTCGAAACAAGCTAAATAGCTCGCAAATCTCGATGATTTCGTCGATTTTGATGAAAACTGACTGTCACTTCCTTCCCGTTAGAGATATTTAGACGTTTAAGCGCTCGTTTTACTCCATTTAACGTGCAGAACGTGATACACGCCAGTTTCAGCGTCGAAACAAGCCCAACAGCTCGCAAATCTCAATGATTTCGTCGATTTTGATAAAAACTGACCGTCATTTCTTTCCCGTTTGAGATATTTCGACGTTTTAGCGCTCTTTTTACTCCTTTTTACGTGCAGAATGTAATAAACAACCGTTTCACCGTCGAAACAAGCGGAACAGCTCGCAAATCTCGATGATTTCGTCGATTTTGATGAAAACTGACCGTCATTTCCTTCCCGTTTGAGATATTTCGACGTTTTAGCGCTCTTTTTACTCCTTTTTACGTGCAGAATGTAATAAACAACCGTTTCACCGTCGAAACAAGCGGAATAGCTCGCAAATCGCTTTGATTTCGTCGATTTTGAAGAAAACTAGCTGTCATTTCCTTCCAGCTTGAGATATTTCGACGTTTAAACGCTCATTTCACTCCTTTTTGCGTGCAGAATGCAATGCACAACCGTTTCACCGTCGAAACAAGCCCAACAGCTCGCAAATCGCTATGATTTCGTCGATTTTGGAGAAAACTAGCTGTCATTTCTTTCCAGCTTGAGATATTTCGACGTTTAAACGCTCATTTCACTAATTTTTACGTGCAGAATGTAATAAACAACCGTTTCACCGTCGAAACAATCGGAACAGCACGCAAATCGCTTTGATTTCGTCGATTTTGAAGAAAACTAGCCGTCATTTCCTTCCCGTTTGAGATATTTCGACGTTTAAGCGCTCTTTTTACTCCATTTAACGTGCAGAACGTGATACACGCCAGTTTCAGCGTCGAAACAAGCCCAACAGCTCGCAAATAACTTTGATTTCGTCGATTTTGATGAAAACTGACTGTCATTTCCTTCCCGTTTGAGATATTTCGACGTTTAAGCGCTCGTTTTACTCCATTTAACGTGCAGAACGTGATACACGCCAGTTTCAGCGTGGAAACAAGCCCAACAGCTCGCAAATAGCTTTGATTTCGTCGATTTTGAAGAAAACTAGCTGTCATTTCCTTCCAGCTTGAGATATTTCGACGTTTAAACGCTCATTTCACTCCTTTTTACGTGCAGAATGCAATGTACAACCGTTTAACAGTCGAAACAAGCGGAACAGCTCGCAAATCTCGATGATTTCGTCGATTTTGATGAAAACTGAACGTCATTTCCTTCCCGTTTGAGATATTTCGACGTTTTAGCGCTCTTTTTACTCCTTTTTACGTGCTGAATGTAATAAACAACCGTTTCACCGTCGAAACAAGCGGAACAGCTCGCAAATCTCGATGATTTCTTCGATTTTGATGAAAACTGACCGTCATTTCCTTCCCGTTTGAGATATTTCGACGTTTAAGCGCTCGTTTTATTCCATTTAACGTGCAGAACGTGATACACGCCAGTTTCAGCGTCGAAACAAGCCCAACAGCTCGCAAATAGCTTTGATTTCGTCGATTTTGAAGAAAACTAGCTGTCATTTCCTTCCAGCTTGAGATATTTCGACGTTTGAACGCTCATTTCACTCCTTTTTATGTGCAGAATGCAATGCACAACCGTTTAACCGTCGAAGCAAGCGGAACAGCTCGCAAATCTCGATGATTTCGTTGATTTTGATGAAAACTGACCGTCATTTCCTTCCCGTTTGAGATATTTCGACGTTTAAGCGCTCTTTTTACTCCATTTAACGTGCAGAACGTGATACACGCCAGTTTCAGCGTCGAAACAAGCCCAACAGCTCGCAAATAGCTTTGATTTCGTCGATTTTGATGAAAACTGACTGTCATTTCCTTCCCGTTTGAGATATTTCGACGTTTAAGCGCTCGTTTTACTCCATTTAACGTGCAGAATACAATGCACAACCGTTTAACCGTCGAAACAAGCGGAACAGCTCGCAAATCTCGATGATTTCGTCGATTTTGATGAAAACTGACCGTCATTTCCTTCCCGTTTGAGATATTTCGACGTTTTAGCGCTCTTTTTACTCCATTTAACGTGCAGAATACAATGCACAACCGTTTAACCGTCGATACAAGCGGAACAGCTCGCAAATCTCGATGATTTCGTCGATTTTGATGAAAACTGACCGTCATTTCCTTCCCGTTTGAGATATTTCGACGTTTTAGCGCTCTTTTTACTCCTTTTTACGTGCAGAATGTAATAAACAACCGTTTCACCGTCGAAACAAGCGGAACAGCTCGCAAATCTCGATGATTTCGTCGATTTTGATGAAAACTGACCGTCATTTCCTTCCCGTTTGAGATATTTCGACGTTTTAGCGCTCTTTTTACTCCTTTTTACGTGCAGAATGTAATAAACAACCGTTTCACCGTCGAAACAAGCGGAACAGCTCGCAAATCTCGATGATTTCGTCGATTTTGATGAAAACTGACCGTCATTTCCTTCCCGTTTGAGATATTTCGACGTTTTAGCGCTCTTTTTACTCCTTTTTACGTGCAGAATGTAATAAACAACCGTTTCACCGTCGAAATAAGCTAAATAGCTCGCAAATCTCGATGATTTCGTCGATTTTGATGAAAACTGACTGTCACTTCCTTCCCGTTAGAGATATTTAGACGTTTAAGCGCTCGTTTTACTCCATTTAACGTGCAGAACGTGATACACGCCAGTTTCAGCGTCGAAACAAGCCCAACAGCTCGCAAATCTCAATGATTTCGTCGATTTTGATAAAAACTGACCGTCATTTCTTTCCCGTTTGAGATATTTCGACGTTTTAGCGCTCTTTTTACTCCTTTTTACGTGCAGAATGTAATAAACAACCGTTTCACCGTCGAAACAAGCGGAACAGCTCGCAAATCTCGATGATTTCGTCGATTTTGATGAAAACTGACCGTCATTTCCTTCCCGTTTGAGATATTTCGACGTTTTAGCGCTCTTTTTACTCCTTTTTACGTGCAGAATGTAATAAACAACCGTTTCACCGTCGAAACAAGCGGAATAGCTCGCAAATCGCTTTGATTTCGTCGATTTTGAAGAAAACTAGCTGTCATTTCCTTCCAGCTTGAGATATTTCGACGTTTAAACGCTCATTTCACTCCTTTTTGCGTGCAGAATGCAATGCACAACCGTTTCACCGTCGAAACAAGCCCAACAGCTCGCAAATCGCTATGATTTCGTCGATTTTGGAGAAAACTAGCTGTCATTTCTTTCCAGCTTGAGATATTTCGACGTTTAAACGCTCATTTCACTAATTTTTACGTGCAGAATGTAATAAACAACCGTTTCACCGTCGAAACAATCGGAACAGCACGCAAATCGCTTTGATTTCGTCGATTTTGAAGAAAACTAGCCGTCATTTCCTTCCCGTTTGAGATATTTCGACGTTTAAGCGCTCTTTTTACTCCATTTAACGTGCAGAACGTGATACACGCCAGTTTCAGCGTCGAAACAAGCCCAACAGCTCGCAAATAACTTTGATTTCGTCGATTTTGATGAAAACTGACTGTCATTTCCTTCCCGTTTGAGATATTTCGACGTTTAAGCGCTCGTTTTACTCCATTTAACGTGCAGAACGTGATACACGCCAGTTTCAGCGTGGAAACAAGCCCAACAGCTCGCAAATAGCTTTGATTTCGTCGATTTTGAAGAAAACTAGCTGTCATTTCCTTCCAGCTTGAGATATTTCGACGTTTAAACGCTCATTTCACTCCTTTTTACGTGCAGAATGCAATGTACAACCGTTTAACAGTCGAAACAAGCGGAACAGCTCGCAAATCTCGATGATTTCGTCGATTTTGATGAAAACTGACCGTCATTTCCTTCCCGTTTGAGATATTTCGACGTTTTAGCGCTCTTTTTACTCCTTTTTACGTGCTGAATGTAATAAACAACCGTTTCACCGTCGAAACAAGCGGAACAGCTCGCAAATCTCGATGATTTCTTCGATTTTGATGAAAACTGACCGTCATTTCCTTCCCGTTTGAGATATTTCGACGTTTAAGCGCTCGTTTTATTCCATTTAACGTGCAGAACGTGATACACGCCAGTTTCAGCGTCGAAACAAGCCCAACAGCTCGCAAATAGCTTTGATTTCGTCGATTTTGAAGAAAACTAGCTGTCATTTCCTTCCAGCTTGAGATATTTCGACGTTTGAACGCTCATTTCACTCCTTTTTATGTGCAGAATGCAATGCACAACCGTTTAACCGTCGAAGCAAGCGGAACAGCTCGCAAATCTCGATGATTTCGTTGATTTTGATGAAAACTGACCGTCATTTCCTTCCCGTTTGAGATATTTCGACGTTTAAGCGCTCTTTTTACTCCATTTAACGTGCAGAACGTGATACACGCCAGTTTCAGCGTCGAAACAAGCCCAACAGCTCGCAAATAGCTTTGATTTCGTCGATTTTGATGAAAACTGACTGTCATTTCCTTCCCGTTTGAGATATTTCGACGTTTAAGCGCTCGTTTTACTCCATTTAACGTGCAGAATACAATGCACAACCGTTTAACCGTCGAAACAAGCGGAACAGCTCGCAAATCTCGATGATTTCGTCGATTTTGATGAAAACTGAACGTCATTTCCTTCCCGTTTGAGATATTTCGACGTTTTAGCGCTCTTTTTACTCCTTTTTACGTGCTGAATGTAATAAACAACCGTTTCACCGTCGAAACAAGCTAAATAGCTCGCAAATCTCGATGATTTCGTCGATTTTGATGAAAACTGACTGTCACTTCCTTCCCGTTAGAGATATTTAGACGTTTAAGCGCTCGTTTTACTCCATTTAACGTGCAGAACGTGATACACGCCAGTTTCAGCGTCGAAACAAGCCCAACAGCTCGCAAATCTCAATGATTTCGTCGATTTTGATAAAAACTGACCGTCATTTCTTTCCCGTTTGAGATATTTCGACGTTTTAGCGCTCTTTTTACTCCTTTTTACGTGCAGAATGTAATAAACAACCGTTTCACCGTCGAAACAAGCGGAACAGCTCGCAAATCTCGATGATTTCGTCGATTTTGATGAAAACTGACCGTCATTTCCTTCCCGTTTGAGATATTTCGACGTTTTAGCGCTCTTTTTACTCCTTTTTACGTGCAGAATGTAATAAACAACCGTTTCACCGTCGAAACAAACGGAACAGCTCGCAAATCTCGATGATTTCGTCGATTTTGATGAAAACTGACTGTCATTTCCTTCCCGTTTGAGATATTTCGACGTTTAAACGCTCATTTCACTAATTTTTACGTGCAGAATGTAATAAACAACCGTTTCACCGTCGAAACAATCGGAACAGCACGCAAATCTCGATGATTTCGTCGATTTTGATGAAAACTGACCGTCATTTCCTTCCCGTTTGAGATATTTCGACGTTTTAGCGCTCCTTTTACTCCTTTTTACGTGCAGAATGCAATGCACAACCGTTTCACCGTCGAAACAAGCCCAACAGCTCGCAAATCGCTTTGATTTCGTCGATTTTGGAGAAAACTAGCTGTCATTTCTTTCCAGCTTAAGATATTTCGACGTTTAAACGCTCATTTCACTAATTTTTACGTGCAGAATGTAATAAACAACCGTTTCACCGTCGAAACAATCGGAACAGCACGCAAATCTCGATGATTTCGTCGATTTTGATGAAAACTGACCGTCATTTCCTTCCCGTTTGAGATATTTCGACGTTTTAGCGCTCTTTTTACTCCTTTTTACGTGCAGAACGTAATAAACAATCGTTTCACCGTCAAAACAAACGGAACAGCTCGCAAATCTCGATGATTTCGTCGATTTTGATGAAAACTGACTGTCATTTCCTTCCCGTTTGAGATATTTCGACGTTTTAGCGCTCCTTTTACTCCTTTTTACGTGCAGAATGTAAGAAACAACCGCTTAACCGTCGAAACAAGCGGAACAGCTCGCAAATCGCTTTGATTTCGTCGATTTTGAAGATAACTAGCTATCATTTCCTTCCAGCTTGAGATATTTCGACGTTTAAGCGCTCTTTTTACTCCATTTAACGTGCAGAACGTGATACACACCAGTTTCAGCGTCGAAACAAGCCCAACAGCTCGCAAATCTCGATGATTTCGTCGATTTTGAAGAAAACTAGCTGTCATTTCCTTCCAACTTGAGATATTTCGACGTTTAAACGCTCATTTCACTCCTTTTTACGTGCAGAATACAATGCACAACCGTTTAACCGTCGAAACAAGCGGAACAGCTCGCAAATCTCAATGATTTCGTCGATTTTGATAAAAACTGACCGTCATTTCTTTCCCGTTTGAGATATTTCGACGTTTTAGCGCTCTTTTTACTCCTTTTTACGTGCAGAATGTAGTAAACAACCATTTCACCTTCGAAACAAGCGGAACAGCTCGCAAATCTCGATGATTTCGTCGATTTTGATGAAAACTGACCGTCATTTCCTTCCCGTTTGAGATATTTCGACGTTTTAGCGCTCTTTTTACTCCATTTAACGTGCAGAACGTGATACACGCCAGTTTCAGCGTCGAAACAAGCCCAACAGCTCGCAAATCGCTTTGATTTCGTCGATTTTGAAGAAAACTAGCTGTCATTTCTTTCCAGCTTGAGATATTTCGACGTTTAAACGCTCATTTCACTAATTTTTACGTGCAGAATGTAATAAACAACCGTTTCACCGTCGAAACAAGCGGAACAGCTCGCAAATCGCTTTGATTTCGTCGATTTTGAAGAAAACTAGCTATCATTTCCTTCCAGCTTGAGATATTTCGACGTTTAAGCGCTCTTTTTACTCCATTTAACGTGCAGAACGTGATACACACCAGTTTCAGCGTCGAAACAAGCCCAACAGCTCGCAAATCTCGATGATTTCGTCGATTTTGAAGAAAACTAGCTGTCATTTCCTTCCAACTTGAGATATTTCGACGTTTAAACGCTCATTTCACTCCTTTTTACGTGCTGAATACAATGCACAACCGTTTAACCGTCGAAACAAGCGGAACAGCTCGCAAATCTCAATGATTTCGTCGATTTTGATAAAAACTGATCGTCACTTCTTTCCCGTTTGAGATATTTCGACGTTTTAGCGCTCTTTTTACTCCTTTTTACGTGCAGAACGTAATAAACAATCGTTTCACCGTCAAAACAAACGGAACAGCTCGCAAATCTCGATGATTTCGTCGATTTTGATGAAAACTGACTGTCATTTCCTTCCCGTTTGAGATATTTCGACGTTTTAGCGCTCCTTTTACTCCTTTTTACGTGCAGAATGTAAGAAACAACCGCTTAACCGTCGAAACAAGCGGAACAGCTCGCAAATCGCTTTGATTTCGTCGATTTTGAAGAAAACTAGCTATCATTTCCTTCCAGCTTGAGATATTTCGACGTTTAAGCGCTCGTTTTACTCCATTTAACGTGCAGAACGTGATACACGCCAGTTTCAGCGTCGAAACAAGCCCAACAGCTCGCAAATCTCAATGATTTCGTCGATTTTGATAAAAACTGACCGTCATTTCTTTCCCGTTTGAGATATTTCGACGTTTTAGCGCTCTTTTTACTCCTTTTTACGTGCAGAATGTAATAAACAACCGTTTCACCGTCGAAACAAGCGGAACAGCTCGCAAATCTCGATGACTTCGTCGATTTTGATGAAAACTGACCGTCATTTCCTTCCCGTTTGAGATATTTCGACGTTTTAGCGCTCTTTTTACTCCTTTTTACGTGCAGAATGTAATAAACAACCGTTTCACCGTCGAAACAAGCGGAATAGCTCGCAAATCGCTTTGATTTCGTCGATTTTGAAGAAAACTAGCTGTCATTTCCTTCCAGCTTGAGATATTTCGACGTTTAAACGCTCATTTCACTCCTTTTTGCGTGCAGAATGCAATGCACAACCGTTTCACCGTCGAAACAAGCCCAACAGCTCGCAAATCGCTATGATTTCGTCGATTTTGGAGAAAACTAGCTGTCATTTCTTTCCAGCTTGAGATATTTCGACGTTTAAACGCTCATTTCACTAATTTTTACGTGCAGAATGCAATGCACAACCGTTTCACCGTCGAAACAAGCCCAACAGCTCGCAAATCGCTTTGATTTCGTCGATTTTGGAGAAAACTAGCTGTCATTTCTTTCCAGCTTGAGATATTTCGACGTTTAAACGCTCATTTCACTAATTTTTACGTGCAGAATGTAATAAACAACCGTTTCACCGTCGAAACAATCGGAACAGCACGCAAATCTCGATGATTTCGTCGATTTTGATGAAAACTGACCGTCATTTCCTTCCCGTTTGAGATATTTCGACGTTTTAGCGCTCTTTTTACTCCTTTTTACGTGCAGAACGTAATAAACAATCGTTTCACCGTCAAAACAAACGGAACAGCTCGCAAATCTCGATGATTTCGTCGATTTTGATGAAAACTGACTGTCATTTCCTTCCCGTTTGAGATATTTCGACGTTTTAGCGCTCCTTTTACTCCTTTTTACGTGCAGAATGTAAGAAACAACCGCTTAACCGTCGAAACAAGCGGAACAGCTCGCAAATCGCTTTGATTTCGTCGATTTTGAAGATAACTAGCTATCATTTCCTTCCAGCTTGAGATATTTCGACGTTTAAGCGCTCTTTTTACTCCATTTAACGTGCAGAACGTGATACACACCAGTTTCAGCGTCGAAACAAGCCCAACAGCTCGCAAATCTCGATGATTTCGTCGATTTTGAAGAAAACTAGCTGTCATTTCCTTCCAACTTGAGATATTTCGACGTTTAAACGCTCATTTCACTCCTTTTTACGTGCAGAATACAATGCACAACCGTTTAACCGTCGAAACAAGCGGAACAGCTCGCAAATCTCAATGATTTCGTCGATTTTGATAAAAACTGACCGTCATTTCTTTCCCGTTTGAGATATTTCGACGTTTTAGCGCTCTTTTTACTCCTTTTTACGTGCAGAATGTAGTAAACAACCATTTCACCTTCGAAACAAGCGGAACAGCTCGCAAATCTCGATGATTTCGTCGATTTTGATGAAAACTGACCGTCATTTCCTTCCCGTTTGAGATATTTCGACGTTTTAGCGCTCTTTTTACTCCATTTAACGTGCAGAACGTGATACACACCAGTTTCAGCGTCGAAACAAGCCCAACAGCTCGCAAATCTCGATGATTTCGTCGATTTTGAAGAAAACTAGCTGTCATTTCCTTCCAACTTGAGATATTTCGACGTTTAAACGCTCATTTCACTCCTTTTTACGTGCTGAATACAATGCACAACCGTTTAACCGTCGAAACAAGCGGAACAGCTCGCAAATCTCAATGATTTCGTCGATTTTGATAAAAACTGACCGTCACTTCTTTCCCGTTTGAGATATTTCGACGTTTTAGCGCTCTTTTTACTCCTTTTTACGTGCAGAACGTAATAAACAATCGTTTCACCGTCAAAACAAACGGAACAGCTCGCAAATCTCGATGATTTCGTCGATTTTGATGAAAACTGACTGTCATTTCCTTCCCGTTTGAGATATTTCGACGTTTTAGCGCTCCTTTTACTCCTTTTTACGTGCAGAATGTAAGAAACAACCGCTTAACCGTCGAAACAAGCGGAACAGCTCGCAAATCGCTTTGATTTCGTCGATTTTGAAGATAACTAGCTATCATTTCCTTCCAGCTTGAGATATTTCGACGTTTAAGCGCTCTTTTTACTCCATTTAACGTGCAGAACGTGATACACACCAGTTTCAGCGTCGAAACAAGCCCAACAGCTCGCAAATCTCGATGATTTCGTCGATTTTGAAGAAAACTAGCTGTCATTTCCTTCCAACTTGAGATATTTCGACGTTTAAACGCTCATTTCACTCCTTTTTACGTGCAGAATACAATGCACAACCGTTTAACCGTCGAAACAAGCGGAACAGCTCGCAAATCTCAATGATTTCGTCGATTTTGATAAAAACTGACCGTCATTTCTTTCCCGTTTGAGATATTTCGACGTTTTAGCGCTCTTTTTACTCCTTTTTACGTGCAGAATGTAGTAAACAACCATTTCACCTTCGAAACAAGCGGAACAGCTCGCAAATCTCGATGATTTCGTCGATTTTGATGAAAACTGACCGTCATTTCCTTCCCGTTTGAGATATTTCGACGTTTTAGCGCTCTTTCTACTCCATTTAACGTGCAGAACGTGATACACGCCAGTTTCAGCGTCGAAACAAGCCCAACAGCTCGCAAATCGCTTTGATTTCGTCGATTTTGAAGAAAACTAGCTGTCATTTCTTTCCAGCTTGAGATATTTCGACGTTTAAACGCTCATTTCACTAATTTTTACGTGCAGAATGTAATAAACAACCGTTTCACCGTCGAAACAAGCGGAACAGCTCGCAAATCGCTTTGATTTCGTCGATTTTGAAGAAAACTAGCTATCATTTCCTTCCAGCTTGAGATATTTCGACGTTTAAGCGCTCTTTTTACTCCATTTAACGTGCAGAACGTGATACACACCAGTTTCAGCGTCGAAACAAGCCCAACAGCTCGCAAATCTCGATGATTTCGTCGATTTTGAAGAAAACTAGCTGTCATTTCCTTCCAACTTGAGATATTTCGACGTTTAAACGCTCATTTCACTCCTTTTTACGTGCTGAATACAATGCACAACCGTTTAACCGTCGAAACAAGCGGAACAGCTCGCAAATCTCAATGATTTCGTCGATTTGATAAAAACTGACCGTCACTTCTTTCCCGTTTGAGATATTTCGACGTTTTAGCGCTCTTTTTACTCCTTTTTACGTGCAGAACGTAATAAACAATCGTTTCACCGTCAAAACAAACGGAACAGCTCGCAAATCTCGATGATTTCGTCGATTTTGATGAAAACTGACTGTCATTTCCTTCCCGTTTGAGATATTTCGACGTTTTAGCGCTCCTTTTACTCCTTTTTACGTGCAGAATGTAAGAAACAACCGCTTAACCGTCGAAACAAGCGGAACAGCTCGCAAATCGCTTTGATTTCGTCGATTTTGAAGAAAACTAGCTATCATTTCCTTCCAGCTTGAGATATTTCGACGTTTAAGCGCTCGTTTTACTCCATTTAACGTGCAGAACGTGATACACGCCAGTTTCAGCGTCGAAACAAGCCCAACAGCTCGCAAATCTCAATGATTTCGTCGATTTTGATAAAAACTGACCGTCATTTCTTTCCCGTTTGAGATATTTCGACGTTTTAGCGCTCTTTTTACTCCTTTTTACGTGCAGAATGTAATAAACAACCGTTTCACCGTCGAAACAAGCGGAACAGCTCGCAAATCTCGATGATTTCGTCGATTTTGATGAAAACTGACCGTCATTTCCTTCCCGTTTGAGATATTTCGACGTTTTAGCGCTCTTTTTACTCCTTTTTACGTGCAGAATGTAATAAACAACCGTTTCACCGTCGAAACAAACGGAACAGCTCGCAAATCTCGATGATTTCGTCGATTTTGATGAAAACTGACTGTCATTTCCTTCCCGTTTGAGATATTTCGACGTTTAAACGCTCATTTCACTAATTTTTACGTGCAGAATGTAATAAACAACCGTTTCACCGTCGAAACAATCGGAACAGCACGCAAATCTCGATGATTTCGTCGATTTTGATGAAAACTGACCGTCATTTCCTTCCCGTTTGAGATATTTCGACGTTTTAGCGCTCTTTTTACTCCTTTTTACGTGCAGAATGCAATGCACAACCGTTTCACCGTCGAAACAAGCCCAACAGCTCGCAAATCGCTTTGATTTCGTCGATTTTGGAGAAAACTAGCTGTCATTTCTTTCCAGCTTGAGATATTTCGACGTTTAAACGCTCATTTCACTAATTTTTACGTGCAGAATGTAATAAACAACCGTTTCACCGTCGAAACAATCGGAACAGCACGCAAATCTCGATGATTTCGTCGATTTTGATGAAAACTGACCGTCATTTCCTTCCCGTTTGAGATATTTCGACGTTTTAGCGCTCTTTTTACTCCTTTTTACGTGCAGAACGTAATAAACAATCGTTTCACCGTCAAAACAAACGGAACAGCTCGCAAATCTCGATGATTTCGTCGATTTTGATGAAAACTGACTGTCATTTCCTTCCCGTTTGAGATATTTCGACGTTTTAGCGCTCCTTTTACTCCTTTTTACGTGCAGAATGTAAGAAACAACCGCTTAACCGTCGAAACAAGCGGAACAGCTCGCAAATCGCTTTGATTTCGTCGATTTTGAAGATAACTAGCTATCATTTCCTTCCAGCTTGAGATATTTCGACGTTTAAGCGCTCTTTTTACTCCATTTAACGTGCAGAACGTGATACACACCAGTTTCAGCGTCGAAACAAGCCCAACAGCTCGCAAATCTCGATGATTTCGTCGATTTTGAAGAAAACTAGCTGTCATTTCCTTCCAACTTGAGATATTTCGACGTTTAAACGCTCATTTCACTCCTTTTTACGTGCAGAATACAATGCACAACCGTTTAACCGTCGAAACAAGCGGAACAGCTCGCAAATCTCAATGATTTCGTCGATTTTGATAAAAACTGACCGTCATTTCTTTCCCGTTTGAGATATTTCGACGTTTTAGCGCTCTTTTTACTCCTTTTTACGTGCAGAATGTAGTAAACAACCATTTCACCTTCGAAACAAGCGGAACAGCTCGCAAATCTCGATGATTTCGTCGATTTTGATGAAAACTGACCGTCATTTCCTTCCCGTTTGAGATATTTCGACGTTTTAGCGCTCTTTTTACTCCATTTAACGTGCAGAACGTGATACACACCAGTTTCAGCGTCGAAACAAGCCCAACAGCTCGCAAATCTCGATGATTTCGTCGATTTTGAAGAAAACTAGCTGTCATTTCCTTCCAACTTGAGATATTTCGACGTTTAAACGCTCATTTCACTCCTTTTTACGTGCTGAATACAATGCACAACCGTTTAACCGTCGAAACAAGCGGAACAGCTCGCAAATCTCAATGATTTCGTCGATTTTGATAAAAACTGACCGTCACTTCTTTCCCGTTTGAGATATTTCGACGTTTTAGCGCTCTTTTTACTCCTTTTTACGTGCAGAACGTAATAAACAATCGTTTCACCGTCAAAACAAACGGAACAGCTCGCAAATCTCGATGATTTCGTCGATTTTGATGAAAACTGACTATCATTTCCTTCCCGTTTGAGATATTTCGACGTTTTAGCGCTCCTTTTACTCCTTTTTACGTGCAGAATGTAAGAAACAACCGCTTAACCGTCGAAACAAGCGGAACAGCTCGCAAATCGCTTTGATTTCGTCGATTTTGAAGAAAACTAGCTATCATTTCCTTCCAGCTTGAGATATTTCGACGTTTAAGCGCTCTTTTTACTCCATTTAACGTGCAGAACGTGATACACACCAGTTTCAGCGTCGAAACAAGCCCAACAGCTCGCAAATCTCGATGATTTCGTCGATTTTGAAGAAAACTAGCTGTCATTTCCTTCCAACTTGAGATATTTCGACGTTTAAACGCTCATTTCACTCCTTTTTACGTGCAGAATACAATGCACAACCGTTTAACCGTCGAAACAAGCGGAACAGCTCGCAAATCTCAATGATTTCGTCGATTTTGATGAAACTGACCGTCATTTCCTTCCCGTTTGAGATATTTCGACGTTTTAGCGCTCTTTTTACTCCTTTTTACGTGCAGAATGTAATAAACCACCGTTTCACCGTCGAAACAAGCGGAACAGCTCGCAAATCTCGATGATTTCGTCGATTTTGATGAAACTGACCGTCATTTCCTTCCCGTTTGAGATATTTCGACGTTTTAGCGCTCTTTTTACTCCTTTTTACGTGCAGAATGTAATAAACAACCGTTTCACCGTCGAAACAAGCGGAACAGCTCGCAAATCTCGATGATTTCTTCGATTTTGATGAAAACTGACCGTCATTTCCTTCCCGTTTGAGATATTTCGACGTTTTAGCGCTCTTTTTACTCCTTTTTACGTGCAGAATGTAATAAACCACCGTTTCACCGTCGAAACAAGCGGAACAGCTCGCAAATCTCGATGATTTCGTCGATTTTGATGAAACTGACCGTCTTTTCCTTCCCGTTTGAGATATTTCGACGTTTTAGCGCTCTTTTTACTCCTTTTTACGTGCAGAATGTAATAAACAACCGTTTCACCGTCGAAACAAGCGGAACAGCTCGCGAATCTCGATGATTTCTTCGATTTTGATGAAAACTGACCGTCATTTCCTTCCAGCTTGAGATATTTCGACGTTTAAGCGCTCTTTTTACTCCATTTAACGTGCAGAACGTGATACACACCAGTTTCAGCGTCGAAACAAGCGGAACAGCTCGCAAATCTCAATGATTTCGTCGATTTTGATAAAAACTGACCGTCATTTCTTTCCCGTTTGAGATATTTCGACGTTTTAGCGCTCTTTTTACTCCTTTTTACGTGCAGAATGTAGTAAACAACCGTTTCACCTTCGAAACAAGCCCAACAGCTCGCAAATCGCTTTGATTTCGTCGATTTTGAAGAAAACTAGCTGTCATTTCTTTCCAGCTTGAGATATTTCGACGTTTAAACGCTCATTTCACTAATTTTTACGTGCAGAATGTAATAAACAACCGTTTCACCGTCGAAACAAGCGGAACAGCTCGCAAATCGCTTTGATTTCGTCGATTTTGAAGAAAACTAGCTATCATTTCCTTCCAGCTTGAGATATTTCGACGTTTAAGCGCTCTTTTTACTCCATTTAACGTGCAGAACGTGATACACACCAGTTTCAGCGTCGAAACAAGCCCAACAGCTCGCAAATCTCGATGATTTCGTCGATTTTGAAGAAAACTAGCTGTCATTTCCTTCCAACTTGAGATATTTCGACGTTTAAACGCTCATTTCACTCCTTTTTACGTGCTGAATACAATGCACTACCGTTTAACCGTCGAAACAAGCGGAACAGCTCGCAAATCTCAATGATTTCGTCGATTTTGATAAAAACTGACCGTCATTTCTTTCCCGTTTGAGATATTTCGAAGTTTTAGCGCTCTTTTTACTCCTTTTTACGTGCAGAACGTAATAAACAATCGTTTCACCGTCAAAACAAACGGAACAGCTCGCAAATCTCGATGATTTCGTCGATTTTGATGAAAACTGACTGTCATTTCCTTCCCGTTTGAGATATTTCGACGTTTTAGCGCTCCTTTTACTCCTTTTTACGTGCAGAATGTAAGAAACAACCGCTTAACCGTCGAAACAAGCGGAACAGCTCGCAAATCGCTTTGATTTCGTCGATTTTGAAGAAAACTAGCTATCATTTCCTTCCAGCTTGAGATATTTCGACGTTTAAGCGCTCTTTCTACTCCATTTAACGTGCAGAACGTGATACACGCCAGTTTCAGCGTCGAAACAAGCCCAACAGCTCGCAAATCGCTTTGATTTCGTCGATTTTGAAGAAAACTAGCTGTCATTTCTTTCCAGCTTGAGATATTTCGACGTTTAAACGCTCATTTCACTAATTTTTACGTGCAGAATGTAATAAACAACCGTTTCACCGTCGAAACAAGCGGAACAGCTCGCAAATCGCTTTGATTTCGTCGATTTTGAAGAAAACTAGCTATCATTTCCTTCCAGCTTGAGATATTTCGACGTTTAAGCGCTCTTTTTACTCCATTTAACGTGCAGAACGTGATACACACCAGTTTCAGCGTCGAAACAAGCCCAACAGCTCGCAAATCTCGATGATTTCGTCGATTTTGAAGAAAACTAGCTGTCATTTCCTTCCAACTTGAGATATTTCGACGTTTAAACGCTCATTTCACTCCTTTTTACGTGCTGAATACAATGCACTACCGTTTAACCGTCGAAACAAGCGGAACAGCTCGCAAATCTCAATGATTTCGTCGATTTTGATAAAAACTGACCGTCATTTCTTTCCCGTTTGAGATATTTCGACGTTTTAGCGCTCTTTTTACTCCTTTTTACGTGCAGAACGTAATAAACAATCGTTTCACCGTCAAAACAAACGGAGCAGCTCGCAAATCTCGATGATTTCGTCGATTTTGATGAAAACTGACTGTCATTTCCTTCCCGTTTGAGATATTTCGACGTTTTAGCGCTCCTTTTACTCCTTTTTACGTGCAGAATGTAAGAAACAACCGCTTAACCGTCGAAACAAGCGGAACAGCTCGCAAATCGCTTTGATTTCGTCGATTTTGAAGAAAACTAGCAATCATTTCCTTCCAGCTTGAGATATTTCGACGTTTAAGCGCTCTTTCTACTCCATTTAACGTGCAGAACGTGATACACACCAGTTTCAGCGTCGAAACAAGCCCAACAGCTCGCAAATCTCGATGATTTCGTCGATTTTGAAGAAAACTAGCTGTCATTTCCTTCCAACTTGAGATATTTCGACGTTTAAACGCTCATTTCACTCCTTTTTACGTGCAGAATACAATGCACAACCGTTTAACCGTCGAAACAAGCGGAACAGCTCGCAAATCTCGATGATTTCGTCGATTTTGATGAAAACTGACCGTCATTTCCTTCCCGTTTGAGATATTTCGACGTTTTAGCGCTCTTTTTACTCCTTTTTACGTGCAGAACGTAATAAACAATCGTTTCACCGTCAAAACAAACGGAACAGCTCGCAAATCTCGATGATTTCGTCGATTTTGATGAAAACTGACTGTCATTTCCTTCCCGTTTGAGATATTTCGACGTTTTAGCGCTCCTTTTACTCCTTTTTACGTGCAGAATGTAAGAAACAACCGCTTAACCGTCGAAACAAGCGGAACAGCTCGCAAATCGCTTTGATTTCGTCGATTTTGAAGAAAACTAGCTATCATTTCCTTCCAGCTTGAGATATTTCGACGTTTAAGCGCTCTTTCTACTCCATTTAACGTGCAGAAC
This sequence comes from Bombus flavifrons, assembly GCF_040668555.2. Lineage (NCBI taxonomy): Eukaryota > Metazoa > Arthropoda > Insecta > Hymenoptera > Apidae > Bombus > Bombus flavifrons. The sequence continues at coordinate 22,685 of NW_027184928.1, forward strand.
GTGATACACACCAGTTTCAGCGTCGAAACAAGCCCAACAGCTCGCAAATCTCGATGATTTCGTCGATTTTGAAGAAAACTAGCTGTCATTTCCTTCCAACTTGAGATATTTCGACGTTTAAACGCTCATTTCACTCCTTTTTACGTGCAGAATACAATGCACAACCGTTTAACCGTCGAAACAAGCGGAACAGCTCGCAAATCTCGATGATTTCGTCGATTTTGATGAAAACTGACCGTCATTTCCTTCCCGTTTGAGATATTTCGACGTTTTAGCGCTCTTTTTACTCCTTTTTACGTGCAGAATGTAATAAATCACCGTTTCACCGTCGAAACAAGCGGAACAGCTCGCAAATCTCGATGATTTCGTCGATTTTGATGAAACTGACCGTCATTTCCTTCCCGTTTGAGATATTTCGACGTTTTAGCGCTCTTTTTACTCCTTTTTACGTGCAGAATGTAATAAACAACCGTTTCACCGTCGAAACAAGCGGAACAGCTCGCAAATCTCGATGATTTCTTCGATTTTGATGAAAACTGACCGTCACTTCCTTCCCGTTTGAGATATTTCGACGTTTTAGCGCTCTTTTTACTCCTTTTTACGTGCAGAACGTAATAAACAATCGTTTCACCGTCAAAACAAACGGAACAGCTCGCAAATCTCGATGATTTCGTCGATTTTGATGAAAACTGACTGTCATTTCCTTCCCGTTTGAGATATTTCGACGTTTTAGCGCTCTTTTTACTCCTTTTTACGTGCAGAATGTAATAAACCACCGTTTCACCGTCGAAACAAGCGGAACAGCTCGCAAATCTCGATGATTTCGTCGATTTTGATGAAACTGACCGTCTTTTCCTTCCCGTTTGAGATATTTCGACGTTTTAGCGCTCTTTTTACTCCTTTTTACGTGCAGAATGTAATAAACAACCGTTTCACCGTCGAAACAAGCGGAACAGCTCGCGAATCTCGATGATTTCTTCGATTTTGATGAAAACTGACCGTCATTTCCTTCCAGCTTGAGATATTTCGACGTTTAAGCGCTCTTTTTACTCCATTTAACGTGCAGAACGTGATACACACCAGTTTCAGCGTCGAAACAAGCGGAACAGCTCGCAAATCTCAATGATTTCGTCGATTTTGATAAAAACTGACCGTCATTTCTTTCCCGTTTGAGATATTTCGACGTTTTAGCGCTCTTTTTACTCCTTTTTACGTGCAGAATGTAGTAAACAACCGTTTCACCTTCGAAACAAGCCCAACAGCTCGCAAATCGCTTTGATTTCGTCGATTTTGAAGAAAACTAGCTGTCATTTCTTTCCAGCTTGAGATATTTCGACGTTTAAACGCTCATTTCACTAATTTTTACGTGCAGAATGTAATAAACAACCGTTTCACCGTCGAAACAAGCGGAACAGCTCGCAAATCGCTTTGATTTCGTCGATTTTGAAGAAAACTAGCTATCATTTCCTTCCAGCTTGAGATATTTCGACGTTTAAGCGCTCTTTTTACTCCATTTAACGTGCAGAACGTGATACACACCAGTTTCAGCGTCGAAACAAGCCCAACAGCTCGCAAATCTCGATGATTTCGTCGATTTTGAAGAAAACTAGCTGTCATTTCCTTCCAACTTGAGATATTTCGACGTTTAAACGCTCATTTCACTCCTTTTTACGTGCTGAATACAATGCACTACCGTTTAACCGTCGAAACAAGCGGAACAGCTCGCAAATCTCAATGATTTCGTCGATTTTGATAAAAACTGACCGTCATTTCTTTCCCGTTTGAGATATTTCGAAGTTTTAGCGCTCTTTTTACTCCTTTTTACGTGCAGAACGTAATAAACAATCGTTTCACCGTCAAAACAAACGGAACAGCTCGCAAATCTCGATGATTTCGTCGATTTTGATGAAAACTGACTGTCATTTCCTTCCCGTTTGAGATATTTCGACGTTTTAGCGCTCCTTTTACTCCTTTTTACGTGCAGAATGTAAGAAACAACCGCTTAACCGTCGAAACAAGCGGAACAGCTCGCAAATCGCTTTGATTTCGTCGATTTTGAAGAAAACTAGCTATCATTTCCTTCCAGCTTGAGATATTTCGACGTTTAAGCGCTCTTTCTACTCCATTTAACGTGCAGAACGTGATACACGCCAGTTTCAGCGTCGAAACAAGCCCAACAGCTCGCAAATCGCTTTGATTTCGTCGATTTTGAAGAAAACTAGCTGTCATTTCTTTCCAGCTTGAGATATTTCGACGTTTAAAACGCTCATTTCACTAATTTTTACGTGCAGAATGTAATAAACAACCGTTTCACCGTCGAAACAAGCGGAACAGCTCGCAAATCGCTTTGATTTCGTCGATTTTGAAGAAAACTAGCTATCATTTCCTTCCCGTTTGAGATATTTCGACGTTTTAGCGCTCTTTTTACTCCTTTTGACGTGCAGAATGTAATAAACAACCGTTTCACCGTCGAAACAAGCGGAACAGCTCGCAAATCTCGATGATTTCGTCGATTTTGATGAAAACTAGCTGTCATTTCCTTCCAACTTGAGATATTTCGACGTTTAAACGCTCATTTCACTCCTTTTTACGTGCTGAATACAATGCACTACCGTTTAACCGTCGAAACAAGCGGAACAGCTCGCAAATCTCAATGATTTCGTCGATTTTGATAAAAACTGACCGTCATTTCTTTCCCGTTTGAGATATTTCGACGTTTAAAACGCTCATTTCACTAATTTTTACGTGCAGAATGTAATAAACAACCGTTTCACCGTCGAAACAATCGGAACAGCACGCAAATCTCGATGATTTCGTCGATTTTGATGAAAACTGACCGTCATTTCCTTCCCGTTTGAGATATTTCGACGTTTTAGCGCTCTTTTTACTCCTTTTTACGTGCAGAACGTAATAAACAATCGTTTCACCGTCAAAACAAACGGAACAGCTCGCAAATCTCGATGATTTCGTCGATTTTGATGAAAACTGACTGTCATTTCCTTCCCGTTTGAGATATTTCGACGTTTTAGCGCTCCTTTTACTCCTTTTTACGTGCAGAATGTAAGAAACAACCGCTTAACCGTCGAAACAAGCGGAACAGCTCGCAAATCGCTTTGATTTCGTCGATTTTGAAGATAACTAGCTATCATTTCCTTCCAGCTTGAGATATTTCGACGTTTAAGCGCTCTTTTTACTCCATTTAACGTGCAGAACGTGATACACACCAGTTTCAGCGTCGAAACAAGCCCAACAGCTCGCAAATCTCGATGATTTCGTCGATTTTGAAGAAAACTAGCTGTCATTTCCTTCCAACTTGAGATATTTCGACGTTTAAACGCTCATTTCACTCCTTTTTACGTGCAGAATACAATGCACAACCGTTTAACCGTCGAAACAAGCGGAACAGCTCGCAAATCTCAATGATTTCGTCGATTTTGATAAAAACTGACCGTCATTTCTTTCCCGTTTGAGATATTTCGACGTTTTAGCGCTCTTTTTACTCCTTTTTACGTGCAGAATGTAGTAAACAACCATTTCACCTTCGAAACAAGCGGAACAGCTCGCAAATCTCGATGATTTCGTCGATTTTGATGAAAACTGACCGTCATTTCCTTCCCGTTTGAGATATTTCGACGTTTTAGCGCTCTTTTTACTCCATTTAACGTGCAGAACGTGATACACACCAGTTTCAGCGTCGAAACAAGCCCAACAGCTCGCAAATCTCGATGATTTCGTCGATTTTGAAGAAAACTAGCTGTCATTTCCTTCCAACTTGAGATATTTCGACGTTTAAACGCTCATTTCACTCCTTTTTACGTGCTGAATACAATGCACAACCGTTTAACCGTCGAAACAAGCGGAACAGCTCGCAAATCTCAATGATTTCGTCGATTTTGATAAAAACTGACCGTCACTTCTTTCCCGTTTGAGATATTTCGACGTTTTAGCGCTCTTTTTACTCCTTTTTACGTGCAGAACGTAATAAACAATCGTTTCACCGTCAAAACAAACGGAACAGCTCGCAAATCTCGATGATTTCGTCGATTTTGATGAAAACTGACTGTCATTTCCTTCCCGTTTGAGATATTTCGACGTTTTAGCGCTCTTTTTACTCCTTTTTACGTGCAGAATGTAATAAACCACCGTTTCACCGTCGAAACAAGCGGAACAGCTCGCAAATCTCGATGATTTCGTCGATTTTGATGAAACTGACCGTCATTTCCTTCCCGTTTGAGATATTTCGACGTTTTAGCGCTCTTTTTACTCCTTTTTACGTGCAGAATGTAATAAACAACCGTTTCACCGTCGAAACAAGCGGAACAGCTCGCAAATCTCGATGATTTCTTCGATTTTGATGAAAACTGACCGTCATTTCCTTCCCGTTTGAGATATTTCGACGTTTTAGCGCTCTTTTTACTCCTTTTTACGTGCAGAACGTAATAAACAATCGTTTCACCGTCAAAACAAACGGAACAGCTCGCAAATCTCGATGATTTCGTCGATTTTGAAGAAAACTAGCTGTCATTTCCTTCCAACTTGAGATATTTCGACGTTTAAACGCTCATTTCACTCCTTTTTACGTGCAGAATACAATGCACAACAGTTTAACCGTCGAAACAAGCGGAACAGCTCGCAAATCTCAATGATTTCGTCGATTTTGATAAAAACTGACCGTCATTTCTTTCCCGTTTGAGATATTTCGACGTTTTAGCGCACTTTTTACTCCATTTAACGTGCAGAACGTGATACACGCCAGTTTCAGCGTCGAAACAAGCCCAACAGCTCGCAAATCGCTTTGATTTCGTCGATTTTGAAGAAAACTAGCTGTCATTTCTTTCCAGCTTGAGATATTTCGACGTTTAAACGCTCATTTCACTAATTTTTACGTGCAGAATGTAATAAACAACCGTTTCACCGTCGAAACAAGCGGAACAGCTCGCAAATCGCTTTGATTTCGTCGATTTTGAAGAAAACTAGCCGTCATTTCCTTCCCGTTTGAGATATTTCGACGTTTTAGCGCTCTTTTTACTCCTTTTTACGTGCAGAATGTAATAAACAACCGTTTCACCGTCGAAACAAGCGGAACAGCTCGCAAATCTCGATGATTTCGTCGACTTTGATGAAAACTGACCGTCATTTCCTTCCCGTTTGAGATATTTCGACGTTTAAGCGCTCTTTTTACTCCATTTAACGTGCAGAATACAATGCACAACCGTTTAACCGTCGAAACAAGCGGAACAGCTCTCAAATCTCAATGATTTCGTCGATTTTGATAAAAACTGACCTTCATTTCTTTCCCGTTTGAGATATTTCGACGTTTTAGCGCTCTTTTTACTCCTTTTTACGTGCAGAATGTAATAAACCACCGTTTCACCGTCGAAACAAGCGGAACAGCTCGCAAATCTCGATGATTTCGTCGATTTTGATGAAAACTGACCGTCATTTCCTTCCCGTTTGAGATATTTCGACGTTTTAGCGCTCTTTTTACTCCTTTTTACGTGCAGAATGTAATAAACAACCGTTTCACCGTCGAAACAAGCGGAACAGCTCGCAAATCTCGATGATTTCGTCGACTTTGATGAAAACTGACTGTCATTTCCTTCCCGTTTGAGATATTTCGACGTTTTAGCGCTCTTTTTACTCCTTTTTACGTGCAGAATGTAATAAACCACCGTTTCACCGTCGAAACAAGCGGAACAGCTCGCAAATCTCGATGATTTCGTCGATTTTGATGAAACTGACCGTCATTTCCTTCCCGTTTGAGATATTTCGACGTTTTAGCGCTCTTTTTACTCCTTTTTACGTGCAGAATGTAATAAACAACCGTTTCACCGTCGAAACAAGCGGAACAGCTCGCAAATCTCGATGATTTCTTCGATTTTGATGAAAACTGACCGTCATTTCCTTCCCGTTTGAGATATTTCGACGTTTTAGCGCTCTTTTTACTCCTTTTTACGTGCAGAACGTAATAAACAATCGTTTCACCGTCAAAACAAACGGAACAGCTCGCAAATCTCGATGATTTCGTCGATTTTGAAGAAAACTAGCTGTCATTTCCTTCCAACTTGAGATATTTCGACGTTTAAACGCTCATTTCACTCCTTTTTACGTGCTGAATACAATGCACTACCGTTTAACCGTCGAAACAAGCGGAACAGCTCGCAAATCGCTTTGATTTCGTCGATTTTGAAGAAAACTAGCCGTCATTTCCTTCCCGTTTGAGATATTTCGACGTTTTAGCGCTCTTTTTACTCCTTTTTACGTGCAGAATGTAATAAACAACCGTTTCACCGTCGAAACAAGCGGAACAGCTCGCAAATCTCGATGATTTCGTCGACTTTGATGAAAACTGACCGTCATTTCCTTCCCGTTTGAGATATTTCGACGTTTAAGCGCTCTTTTTACTCCATTTAACGTGCAGAATACAATGCACAACCGTTTAACCGTCGAAACAAGCGGAACAGCTCTCAAATCTCAATGATTTCGTCGATTTTGATAAAAACTGACCTTCATTTCTTTCCCGTTTGAGATATTTCGACGTTTTAGCGCTCTTTTTACTCCTTTTTACGTGCAGAATGTAATAAACAACCGTTTCACCGTCGAAACAAGCGGAACAGCTCGCAAATCTCGATGATTTCGTCGACTTTGATGAAAACTGACCGTCATTTCCTTCCCGTTTGAGATATTTCGACGTTTAAGCGCTCCTTTTACTCCTTTTTACGTGCAGAATGTAAGAAACAACCGCTTAACCGTCGAAACAAGCGGAACAGCTCGCAAATCGCTTTGATTTCGTCGATTTTGAAGAAAACTAGCTATCATTTCCTTCCAGCTTGAGATATTTCGACGTTTAAGCGCTCTTTCTACTCCATTTAACGTGCAGAACGTGATACACACCAGTTTCAGCGTCGAAACAAGCCCAACAGCTCGCAAATCTCGATGATTTCGTCGATTTTGAAGAAAACTAGCTGTCATTTCCTTCCAACTTGAGATATTTCGACGTTTAAACGCTCATTTCACTCCTTTTTACGTGCAGAATACAATGCACAACCGTTTAACCGTCGAAACAAGCGGAACAGCTCGCAAATCTCGATGATTTCGTCGATTTTGATGAAAACTGACCGTCATTTCCTTCCCGTTTGAGATATTTCGACGTTTTAGCGCTCTTTTTACTCCTTTTTACGTGCAGAATGTAATAAATCACCGTTTCACCGTCGAAACAAGCGGAACAGCTCGCAAATCTCGATGATTTCGTCGATTTTGATGAAACTGACCGTCATTTCCTTCCCGTTTGAGATATTTCGACGTTTTAGCGCTCTTTTTACTCCTTTTTACGTGCAGAATGTAATAAACAACCGTTTCACCGTCGAAACAAGCGGAACAGCTCGCAAATCTCGATGATTTCTTCGATTTTGATGAAAACTGACCGTCACTTCCTTCCCGTTTGAGATATTTCGACGTTTTAGCGCTCTTTTTACTCCTTTTTACGTGCAGAACGTAATAAACAATCGTTTCAGCGTCAAAACAAACGGAACAGCTCGCAAATCTCGATGATTTCGTCGATTTTGATGAAAACTGACTGTCATTTCCTTCCCGTTTGAGATATTTCGACGTTTTAGCGCTCTTTTTACTCCTTTTTACGTGCAGAATGTAATAAACCACCGTTTCACCGTCGAAACAAGCGGAACAGCTCGCAAATCTCGATGATTTCGTCGATTTTGATGAAACTGACCGTCATTTCCTTCCCGTTTGAGATATTTCGACGTTTTAGCGCTCTTTTTACTCCTTTTTACGTGCAGAATGTAATAAACAACCGTTTCACCGTCGAAACAAGCGGAACAGCTCGCAAATCTCGATGATTTCTTCGATTTTGATGAAAACTGACCGTCATTTCCTTCCCGTTTGAGATATTTCGACGTTTTAGCGCTCTTTTTACTCCTTTTTACGTGCAGAACGTAATAAACAATCGTTTCACCGTCAAAACAAACGGAACAGCTCGCAAATCTCGATGATTTCGTCGATTTTGAAGAAAACTAGCTGTCATTTCCTTCCAACTTGAGATATTTCGACGTTTAAACGCTCATTTCACTCCTTTTTACGTGCAGAATACAATGCACAACCGTTTAACCGTCGAAACAAGCGGAACAGCTCGCAAATCTCAATGATTTCGTCGATTTTGATAAAAACTGACCGTCATTTCTTTCCCGTTTGAGATATTTCGACGTTTTAGCGCACTTTTTACTCCATTTAACGTGCAGAACGTGATACACGCCAGTTTCAGCGTCGAAACAAGCCCAACAGCTCGCAAATCGCTTTGATTTCGTCGATTTTGAAGAAAACTAGCTGTCATTTCTTTCCAGCTTGAGATATTTCGACGTTTAAACGCTCATTTCACTAATTTTTACGTGCAGAATGTAATAAACAACCGTTTCACCGTCGAAACAAGCGGAACAGCTCGCAAATCGCTTTGATTTCGTCGATTTTGAAGAAAACTAGCCGTCATTTCCTTCCCGTTTGAGATATTTCGACGTTTTAGCGCTCTTTTTACTCCTTTTTACGTGCAGAATGTAATAAACAACCGTTTCACCGTCGAAACAAGCGGAACAGCTCGCAAATCTCGATGATTTCGTCGACTTTGATGAAAACTGACCGTCATTTCCTTCCCGTTTGAGATATTTCGACGTTTAAGCGCTCTTTTTACTCCATTTAACGTGCAGAATACAATGCACAACCGTTTAACCGTCGAAACAAGCGGAACAGCTCTCAAATCTCAATGATTTCGTCGATTTTGATAAAAACTGACCTTCATTTCTTTCCCGTTTGAGATATTTCGACGTTTTAGCGCTCTTTTTACTCCTTTTTACGTGCAGAATGTAATAAACCACCGTTTCACCGTCGAAACAAGCGGAACAGCTCGCAAATCTCGATGATTTCGTCGATTTTGATGAAAACTGACCGTCATTTCCTTCCCGTTTGAGATATTTCGACGTTTTAGCGCTCTTTTTACTCCTTTTTACGTGCAGAATGTAATAAACAACCGTTTCACCGTCGAAACAAGCGGAACAGCTCGCAAATCTCGATGATTTCGTCGACTTTGATGAAAACTGACCGTCATTTCCTTCCCGTTTGAGATATTTCGACGTTTAAGCGCTCTTTTTACTCCATTTAACGTGCAGAACGTGATACACGCCAGTTTCAGCGTCGAAACAAGCCCAACAGCTCGCAAATAGCTTTGATTTCGTCGATTTTGAAGAAAAGTAGCTGTCATTTCCTTCCAGCTTGAGATATTTCGACGTTTAAACGCTCATTTCACTCCTTTTTACGTGCAGAATGCAATGCACAACCGTTTAACCGTCGAAACAAACGGAACAGCTCGCAAATCTCAATGATTTCGTCGATTTTGATAAAAACTGACCGTCATTTCTTTCCCGTTCGAGATATTTCGACGTTTTAGCGCTCTTTTTACTCCTTTTTACGTGCAGAATGTAATAAACCACCGTTTCACCGTCGAAACAAGCGGAACAGCTAGCAAATCTCGATGATTTCGTCGACTTTGATGAAAACTGACCGTCATTTCCTTCCCGTTTGAGATATTTCGACGTTTAAGCGCTCTTTTTACTCCATTTAACGTGCAGAACGTGATACACGCCAGTTTCAGCGTCGAAACAAGCCCAACAGCTCGCAAATAGCTTTGATTTCGTCGATTTTGAAGAAAACTAGCTGTCATTTCCTTCCAGCTTGAGATATTTCGACGTTTAAACGCTCATTTCACTCCTTTTTACGTGCAGAATGCAATGCACAACCGTTTCACCGTCGAAACAAGCGGAACAGCTCGCAAATCTCAATGATTTCGTCGATTTTGATAAAAACTGACCGTCATTTCTTTCCCGTTTGAGATATTTCGACGTTTTAGCGCTCTTTTTACTCCTTTTTACGTGCAGAATGTAATAAACAACCGTTTCACAGTCGAAACAAGCGGAACAGCTCGCAAATCTCGATGATTTCGTCGATTTTGATGAAAACTGACCGTCATTTCCTTCCCGTTTGAGATATTTCGACGTTTTAGCGCTCTTTTTACTCCTTTTTACGTGCAGAATGTAATAAACAACCGTTTCACCGTCGAAACAAGCGGAATAGCTCGCAAATCGCTTTGATTTCGTCGATTTTGAAGAAAACTAGCTGTCATTTCCTTCCAGCTTGAGATATTTCTACGTTTTAGCGCTCTTTTTACTCCTTTTTACGTGCAGAATGTAATAAACAACCGTTTCACCGTCGAAACAAGCGGAACAGCTCGCAAATCGCTTTGATTTCGTCGATTTTGAAGAAAACTAGCCGTCATTTCCTTCCCGTTTGAGATATTTCGACGTTTAAGCGCTCTTTTTACTCCATTTAACGTGCAGAATACAATGCACAACCGTTTAACCGTCGAAACAAGCGGAACAGCTCTCAAATCTCAATGATTTCGTCGATTTTGATAAAAACTGACCTTCATTTCTTTCCCGTTTGAGATATTTCGACGTTTTAGCGCTCTTTTTACTCCTTTTTACGTGCAGAATGTAATAAACCACCGTTTCACCGTCGAAACAAGCGGAACAGCTCGCAAATCTCGATGATTTCGTCGATTTTGATGAAAACTGACCGTCATTTCCTTCCCGTTTGAGATATTTCGACGTTTTAGCGCTCTTTTTACTCCTTTTTACGTGCAGAATGTAATAAACAACCGTTTCACCGTCGAAACAAGCGGAACAGCTCGCAAATCTCGATGATTTCGTCGACTTTGATGAAAACTGACCGTCATTTCCTTCCCGTTTGAGATATTTCGACGTTTAAGCGCTCTTTTTACTCCATTTAACGTGCAGAACGTGATACACGCCAGTTTCAGCGTCGAAACAAGCCCAACAGCTCGCAAATAGCTTTGATTTCGTCGATTTTGAAGAAAACTAGCTGTCATTTCCTTCCAGCTTGAGATATTTCGACGTTTAAACGCTCATTTCACTCCTTTTTACGTGCAGAATGCAATGCACAACCGTTTAACCGTCGAAACAAACGGAACAGCTCGCAAATCTCAATGATTTCGTCGATTTTGATAAAAACTGACCGTCATTTCTTTCCCGTTTGAGATATTTCGACGTTTTAGCGCTCTTTTTACTCCTTTTTACGTGCAGAATGTAATAAACCACCGTTTCACCGTCGAAACAAGCGGAACAGCTCGCAAATCTCGATGATTTCGTCGACTTTGATGAAAACTGACCGTCATTTCCTTCCCGTTTGAGATATTTCGACGTTTAAGCGCTCTTTTTACTCCATTTAACGTGCAGAACGTGATACACGCCAGTTTCAGCGTCGAAACAAGCCCAACAGCTCGCAAATAGCTTTGATTTCGTCGATTTTGAAGAAAACTAGCTGTCATTTCCTTCCAGCTTGAGATATTTCGACGTTTAAACGCTCATTTCACTCCTTTTTACGTGCAGAATGCAATGCACAACCGTTTCACCGTCGAAACAAGCGGAACAGCTCGCAAATCTCAATGATTTCGTCGATTTTGATAAAAACTGACCGTCATTTCTTTCCCGTTTGAGATATTTCGACGTTTTAGCGCTCTTTTTACTCCTTTTTACGTGCAGAATGTAATAAACAACCGTTTCACAGTCGAAACAAGCGGAACAGCTCGCAAATCTCGATGATTTCGTCGATTTTGATGAAAACTGACCGTCATTTCCTTCCCGTTTGAGATATTTCGACGTTTTAGCGCTCTTTTTACTCCTTTTTACGTGCAGAATGTAATAAACAACCGTTTCACCGTCGAAACAAGCGGAATAGCTCGCAAATCGCTTTGATTTCGTCGATTTTGAAGAAAACTAGCTGTCATTTCCTTCCAGCTTGAGATATTTCGACGTTTAAACGCTCATTTCACTCCTTTTTGCGTGCAGAATGCAATGCACAACCGTTTCACCGTCGAAACAAGCGGAACAGCTCGCAAATCTCAATGATTTCGTCGATTTTGATAAAAACTGACCGTCATTTCCTTCCCGTTTGAGATATTTCGACGTTTTAGCGCTCTTTTTACTCCTTTTTACGTGCAGAATGTAATAAACAACCGTTTCACCGTCGAAACAAGCGGAATAGCTCGCAAATCGCTTTGATTTCGTCGATTTTGAAGAAAACTAGCTGTCATTTCCTTCCAGCTTGAGATATTTCTACGTTTTAGCGCTCTTTTTACTCCTTTTTACGTGCAGAATGTAATAAACAACCGTTTCACCGTCGAAACAAGCGGAACAGCTCGCAAATCGCTTTGATTTCGTCGATTTTGAAGAAAACTAGCCGTCATTTCCTTCCCGTTTGAGATATTTCGACGTTTAAGCGCTCTTTTTACTCCATTTAACGTGCAGAATACAATGCACAACCGTTTAACCGTCGAAACAAGCGGAACAGCTCTCAAATCTCAATGATTTCGTCGATTTTGATAAAAACTGACCTTCATTTCTTTCCCGTTTGAGATATTTCGACGTTTTAGCGCTCTTTTTACTCCTTTTTACGTGCAGAATGTAATAAACCACCGTTTCACCGTCGAAACAAGCGGAACAGCTCGCAAATCTCGATGATTTCGTCGATTTTGATGAAAACTGACCGTCATTTCCTTCCCGTTTGAGATATTTCGACGTTTTAGCGCTCTTTTTACTCCTTTTTACGTGCAGAATGTAATAAACAACCGTTTCACCGTCGAAACAAGCGGAACAGCTCGCAAATCTCGATGATTTCGTCGACTTTGATGAAAACTGACCGTCATTTCCTTCCCGTTTGAGATATTTCGACGTTTAAGCGCTCTTTTTACTCCATTTAACGTGCAGAACGTGATACACGCCAGTTTCAGCGTCGAAACAAGCCCAACAGCTCGCAAATAGCTTTGATTTCGTCGATTTTGAAGAAAACTAGCTGTCATTTCCTTCCAGCTTGAGATATTTCGACGTTTAAACGCTCATTTCACTCCTTTTTACGTGCAGAATGCAATGCACAACCGTTTAACCGTCGAAACAAACGGAACAGCTCGCAAATCTCAATGATTTCGTCGATTTTGATAAAAACTGACCGTCATTTCTTTCCCGTTTGAGATATTTCGACGTTTTAGCGCTCTTTTTACTCCTTTTTACGTGCAGAATGTAATAAACCACCGTTTCACCGTCGAAACAAGCGGAACAGCTCGCAAATCTCGATGATTTCGTCGACTTTGATGAAAACTGACCGTCATTTCCTTCCCGTTTGAGATATTTCGACGTTTAAGCGCTCTTTTTACTCCATTTAACGTGCAGAACGTGATACACGCCAGTTTCAGCGTCGAAACAAGCCCAACAGCTCGCAAATAGCTTTGATTTCGTCGATTTTGAAGAAAACTAGCTGTCATTTCCTTCCAGCTTGAGATATTTCGACGTTTAAACGCTCATTTCACTCCTTTTTACGTGCAGAATGCAATGCACAACCGTTTCACCGTCGAAACAAGCGGAACAGCTCGCAAATCTCAATGATTTCGTCGATTTTGATAAAAACTGACCGTCATTTCTTTCCCGTTTGAGATATTTCGACGTTTTAGCGCTCTTTTTACTCCTTTTTACGTGCAGAATGTAATAAACAACCGTTTCACAGTCGAAACAAGCGGAACAGCTCGCAAATCTCGATGATTTCGTCGATTTTGATGAAAACTGACCGTCATTTCCTTCCCGTTTGAGATATTTCGACGTTTTAGCGCTCTTTTTACTCCTTTTTACGTGCAGAATGTAATAAACAACCGTTTCACCGTCGAAACAAGCGGAATAGCTCGCAAATCGCTTTGATTTCGTCGATTTTGAAGAAAACTAGCTGTCATTTCCTTCCAGCTTGAGATATTTCGACGTTTAAACGCTCATTTCACTCCTTTTTGCGTGCAGAATGCAATGCACAACCGTTTCACCGTCGAAACAAGCGGAACAGCTCGCAAATCTCAATGATTTCGTCGATTTTGATAAAAACTGACCGTCATTTCTTTCCCGTTTGAGATATTTCGACGTTTTAGCGCTCTTTTTACTCCTTTTTACGTGCAGAATGTAATAAACAACCGTTTCACCGTCGAAACAAGCGGAACAGCTCGCAAGTCTCGATGATTTCGTCGATTTTGATGAAAACTGACCGTCATTTCCTTCCCGTTTGAGATATTTCGACGTTTTAGCGCTCTTTTTACTCCTTTTTACGTGCAGAATGTAATAAACAACCGTTTCACCGTCGAAACAAGCGGAATAGCTCGCAAATCGCTTTGATTTCGTCGATTTTGAAGAAAACTAGCTGTCATTTCCTTCCAGCTTGAGATATTTCGACGTTTAAACGCTCATTTCACTCCTTTTTGCGTGCAGAATGCAATGCACAACCGTTTCACCGTCGAAACAAGCCCAACAGCTCGCAAATCGCTTTGATTTCGTCGATTTTGGAGAAAACTAGCTGTCATTTCTTTCCAGCTTGAGATATTTCGACGTTTAAACGCTCATTTCACTAATTTTTACGTGCAGAATGTAATAAACAACCGTTTCACCGTCGAAACAATCGGAACAGCACGCAAATCGCTTTGATTTCGTCGATTTTGAAGAAAACTAGCCGTCATTTCCTTCCAGCTTGAGATATTTCGACGTTTAAACGCTCATTTCACTCCTTTTTACGTGCAGAATGCAATGTACAACCGTTTAACAGTCGAAACAAGCGGAACAGCTCGCAAATCTCAATGATTTCGTCGATTTTGATAAAAACTGACCGTCATTTCTTTCCCGTTTGAGATATTTCGACGTTTAAGCGCTCTTTTTACTCCTTTTTACGTGCTGAATGTAATAAACAACCGTTTCACCGTCGAAACAAGCGGAACAGCTCGCAAATCTCGATGATTTCTTCGATTTTGATGAAAACTGACCGTCATTTCCTTCCCGTTTGAGATATTTCGACGTTTAAGCGCTCGTTTTATTCCATTTAACGTGCAGAACGTGATACACGCCAGTTTCAGCGTCGAAACAAGCCCAACAGCTCGCAAATAGCTTTGATTTCGTCGATTTTGAAGAAAACTAGCTGTCATTTCCTTCCAGCTTGAGATATTTCGACGTTTAAACGCTCATTTCACTCCTTTTTACGTGCAGAATGCAATGTACAACCGTTTAACAGTCGAAACAAGCGGAACAGCTCGCAAATCTCGATGATTTCGTCGATTTTGATGAAAACTGAACGTCATTTCCTTCCCGTTTGAGATATTTCGACGTTCTAGCGCTCTTTTTACTCCTTTTTACGTGCTGAATGTAATAAACAACCGTTTCACCGTCGAAACAAGCGGAACAGCTCGCAAATCTCGATGATTTCTTCGATTTTGATGAAAACTGACCGTCATTTCCTTCCCGTTTGAGATATTTCGACGTTTAAGCGCTCGTTTTATTCCATTTAACGTGCAGAACGTGATACACGCCAGTTTCAGCGTCGAAACAAGCCCAACAGCTCGCAAATAGCTTTGATTTCGTCGATTTTGAAGAAAACTAGCTGTCATTTCCTTCCAGCTTGAGATATTTCGACGTTTGAACGCTCATTTCACTCCTTTTTATGTGCAGAATGCAATGCACAACCGTTTAACCGTCGAAGCAAGCGGAACAGCTCGCAAATCTCGATGATTTCGTCGATTTTGATGAAAACTGACCGTCATTTCCTTCCCGTTTGAGATATTTCGAAGTTTAAGCGCTCTTTTTACTCCTTTTTACTTGCAGAATGCAATGCACAACCGTTTAACCGTCGAAACAAGCGGAGCAGCTCGCAAATCTCGATGATTTCGTCGATTTTGATGAAAACTGACCGTCATTTCCTTCCCGTTTGAGATATTTTGACGTTTTAGCGCTCTTTTTACTCCTTTTTACGTGCAGAATGTAATAAACCACCGTTTCACCGTCGAAACAAGCGGAACAGCTCGCAAATCTCGATGATTTCTTCGATTTTGATGAAACTGACCGTCATTTCCTTCCCGTTTGAGATATTTCGACGTTTTAGCGCTCTTTTTACTCCTTTTTACGTGCAGAATGTAATAAACCACCGTTTCACCGTCGAAACAAGCGGCACAGCTCGCAAATCTCGATGATTTCGTCGATTTTGATGAAACTGACCGTCATTTCCTTCCCGTTTGAGATATTTCGACGTTTTAGCGCTCTTTTTACTCCTTTTTACGTGCAGAATGTAATAAGCAACCGTTTCACCGTCGAAACAAGCGGAACAGCTCGCAAATCTCGATGATTTCTTCGATTTTGATGAAAACTGACCGTCATTTCCTTCCCGTTTGAGATATTTCGACGTTTTAGCGCTCTTTTTACTCCTTTTTACGTGCAGAACGTAATAAACAATCGTTTCACCGTCAAAACAAACGGAACAGCTCGCAAATCTCGATGATTTCGTCGATTTTGATGAAAACTGACTGTCATTTCCTTCCCGTTTGAGATATATCGACGTTTTAGCGCTCCTTTTACTCCTTTTTACGTGCAGAATGTAAGAAACAACCGCTTAACCGTCGAAACAAGCGGAACAGCTCGCAAATCGCTTTGATTTCGTCGATTTTGAAGAAAACTAGCTATCATTTCCTTCCAGCTTGAGATATTTCGACGTTTAAGCGCTCTTTTTACTCCATTTAACGTGCAGAACGTGATACACACCAGGTTCAGCGTCGAAACAAGCCCAACAGCTCGCAAATAGCTTTGATTTCGTCGATTTTGAAGAAAACTAGCTGTCATTTCCTTCCAGCTTGAGATATTTCGACGTTTGAACGCTCATTTCACTCCTTTTTATGTGCAGAATGCAATGCACAACCGTTTAACCGTCGAAGCAAGCGGAACAGCTCGCAAATCTCGATGATTTCGTCGATTTTGATGAAAACTGACCGTCATTTCCTTCCCGTTTGAGATATTTCGAAGTTTAAGCGCTCTTTTTACTCCTTTTTACTTGCAGAATGCAATGCACAACCGTTTAACCGTCGAAACAAGCGGAGCAGCTCGCAAATCTCGATGATTTCGTCGATTTTGATGAAAACTGACCGTCATTTCCTTCCCGTTTGAGATATTTTGACGTTTTAGCGCTCTTTTTACTCCTTTTTACGTGCAGAATGTAATAAACCACCGTTTCACCGTCGAAACAAGCGGAACAGCTCGCAAATCTCGATGATTTCTTCGATTTTGATGAAACTGACCGTCATTTCCTTCCCGTTTGAGATATTTCGACGTTTTAGCGCTCTTTTTACTCCTTTTTACGTGCAGAATGTAATAAACCACCGTTTCACCGTCGAAACAAGCGGCACAGCTCGCAAATCTCGATGATTTCGTCGATTTTGATGAAACTGACCGTCATTTCCTTCCCGTTTGAGATATTTCGACGTTTTAGCGCTCTTTTTACTCCTTTTTACGTGCAGAATGTAATAAACAACCGTTTCACCGTCGAAACAAGCGGAACAGCTCGCAAATCTCGATGATTTCTTCGATTTTGATGAAAACTGACCGTCATTTCCTTCCCGTTTGAGATATTTCGACGTTTTAGCGCTCTTTTTACTCCTTTTTACGTGCAGAACGTAATAAACAATCGTTTCACCGTCAAAACAAACGGAACAGCTCGCAAATCTCGATGATTTCGTCGATTTTGATGAAAACTGACTGTCATTTCCTTCCCGTTTGAGATATATCGACGTTTTAGCGCTCCTTTTACTCCTTTTTACGTGCAGAATGTAAGAAACAACCGCTTAACCGTCGAAACAAGCGGAACAGCTCGCAAATCGCTTTGATTTCGTCGATTTTGAAGAAAACTAGCTATCATTTCCTTCCAGCTTGAGATATTTCGACGTTTAAGCGCTCTTTTTACTCCATTTAACGTGCAGAACGTGATACACACCAGTTTCAGCGTCGAAACAAGCCCAACAGCTCGCAAATAGCTTTGATTTCGTCGATTTTGATGAAAACTGACCGTCATTTCCTTCCCGTTTGAGATATTTCGAAGTTTAAGCGCTCTTTTTACTCCTTTTTACTTGCAGAATGCAATGCACAACCGTTTAACCGTCGAAACAAGCGGAGCAGCTCGCAAATCTCGATGATTTCGTCGATTTTGATGAAAACTGACCGTCATTTCCTTCCCGTTTGAGATATTTTGACGTTTTAGCGCTCTTTTTACTCCTTTTTACGTGCAGAATGTAATAAACCACCGTTTCACCGTCGAAACAAGCGGAACAGCTCGCAAATCTCGATGATTTCTTCGATTTTGATGAAACTGACCGTCATTTCCTTCCCGTTTGAGATATTTCGACGTTTTAGCGCTCTTTTTACTCCTTTTTACGTGCAGAATGTAATAAACCACCGTTTCACCGTCGAAACAAGCGGCACAGCTCGCAAATCTCGATGATTTCGTCGATTTTGATGAAACTGACCGTCATTTCCTTCCCGTTTGAGATATTTCGACGTTTTAGCGCTCTTTTTACTCCTTTTTACGTGCAGAATGCAATGCACAACCGTTTCACCGTCGAAACAAACGGAACAGCTCGCAAATCTCGATGATTTCGTCGATTTTGATGAAAACTGACTGTCATTTCCTTCCCGTTTGAGATATATCGACGTTTTAGCGCTCCTTTTACTCCTTTTTACGTGCAGAATGTAAGAAACAACCGCTTAACCGTCGAAACAAGCGGAACAGCTCGCAAATCGCTTTGATTTCGTCGATTTTGAAGAAAACTAGCTATCATTTCCTTCCAGCTTGAGATATTTCGACGTTTAAGCGCTCTTTTTACTCCATTTAACGTGCAGAACGTGATACACACCAGGTTCAGCGTCGAAACAAGCCCAACAGCTCGCAAATAGCTTTGATTTCGTCGATTTTGAAGAAAACTAGCTGTCATTTCCTTCCAGCTTGAGATATTTCGACGTTTGAACGCTCATTTCACTCCTTTTTATGTGCAGAATGCAATGCACAACCGTTTAACCGTCGAAGCAAGCGGAACAGCTCGCAAATCTCGATGATTTCGTCGATTTTGATGAAAACTGACCGTCATTTCCTTCCCGTTTGAGATATTTCGAAGTTTAAGCGCTCTTTTTACTCCTTTTTACTTGCAGAATGCAATGCACAACCGTTTAACCGTCGAAACAAGCGGAGCAGCTCGCAAATCTCGATGATTTCGTCGATTTTGATGAAAACTGACCGTCATTTCCTTCCCGTTTGAGATATTTTGACGTTTTAGCGCTCTTTTTACTCCTTTTTACGTGCAGAATGTAATAAACCACCGTTTCACCGTCGAAACAAGCGGAACAGCTCGCAAATCTCGATGATTTCTTCGATTTTGATGAAACTGACCGTCATTTCCTTCCCGTTTGAGATATTTCGACGTTTTAGCGCTCTTTTTACTCCTTTTTACGTGCAGAATGTAATAAACCACCGTTTCACCGTCGAAACAAGCGGCACAGCTCGCAAATCTCGATGATTTCGTCGATTTTGATGAAACTGACCGTCATTTCCTTCCCGTTTGAGATATTTCGACGTTTTAGCGCTCTTTTTACTCCTTTTTACGTGCAGAATGTAATAAACAACCGTTTCACCGTCGAAACAAGCGGAACAGCTCGCAAATCTCGATGATTTCTTCGATTTTGATGAAAACTGACCGTCATTTCCTTCCCGTTTGAGATATTTCGACGTTTTAGCGCTCTTTTTACTCCTTTTTACGTGCAGAACGTAATAAACAATCGTTTCACCGTCAAAACAAACGGAACAGCTCGCAAATCTCGATGATTTCGTCGATTTTGATGAAAACTGACTGTCATTTCCTTCCCGTTTGAGATATATCGACGTTTTAGCGCTCCTTTTACTCCTTTTTACGTGCAGAATGTAAGAAACAACCGCTTAACCGTCGAAACAAGCGGAACAGCTCGCAAATCGCTTTGATTTCGTCGATTTTGAAGAAAACTAGCTATCATTTCCTTCCAGCTTGAGATATTTCGACGTTTAAGCGCTCTTTTTACTCCATTTAACGTGCAGAACGTGATACACACCAGTTTCAGCGTCGAAACAAGCCCAACAGCTCGCAAATAGCTTTGATTTCGTCGATTTTGAAGAAAACTAGCTGTCATTTCCTTCCAGCTTGAGATATTTCGACGTTTGAACGCTCATTTCACTCCTTTTTATGTGCAGAATGCAATGCACAACCGTTTAACCGTCGAAACAAGCGGAGCAGCTCGCAAATCTCGATGATTTCGTCGATTTTGATGAAAACTGACCGTCATTTCCTTCCCGTTTGAGATATTTTGACGTTTTAGCGCTCTTTTTACTCCTTTTTACGTGCAGAATGTAATAAACCACCGTTTCACCGTCGAAACAAGCGGAACAGCTCGCAAATCTCGATGATTTCTTCGATTTTGATGAAACTGACCGTCATTTCCTTCCCGTTTGAGATATTTCGACGTTTTAGCGCTCTTTTTACTCCTTTTTACGTGCAGAATGTAATAAACCACCGTTTCACCGTCGAAACAAGCGGCACAGCTCGCAAATCTCGATGATTTCGTCGATTTTGATGAAACTGACCGTCATTTCCTTCCCGTTTGAGATATTTCGACGTTTTAGCGCTCTTTTTACTCCTTTTTACGTGCAGAATGTAATAAGCAACCGTTTCACCGTCGAAACAAGCGGAACAGCTCGCAAATCTCGATGATTTCTTCGATTTTGATGAAAACTGACCGTCATTTCCTTCCCGTTTGAGATATTTCGACGTTTTAGCGCTCTTTTTACTCCTTTTTACGTGCAGAACGTAATAAACAATCGTTTCACCGTCAAAACAAACGGAACAGCTCGCAAATCTCGATGATTTCGTCGATTTTGATGAAAACTGACTGTCATTTCCTTCCCGTTTGAGATATATCGACGTTTTAGCGCTCCTTTTACTCCTTTTTACGTGCAGAATGTAAGAAACAACCGCTTAACCGTCGAAACAAGCGGAACAGCTCGCAAATCGCTTTGATTTCGTCGATTTTGAAGAAAACTAGCTATCATTTCCTTCCAGCTTGAGATATTTCGACGTTTAAGCGCTCTTTTTACTCCATTTAACGTGCAGAACGTGATACACACCAGGTTCAGCGTCGAAACAAGCCCAACAGCTCGCAAATAGCTTTGATTTCGTCGATTTTGAAGAAAACTAGCTGTCATTTCCTTCCAGCTTGAGATATTTCGACGTTTGAACGCTCATTTCACTCCTTTTTATGTGCAGAATGCAATGCACAACCGTTTAACCGTCGAAGCAAGCGGAACAGCTCGCAAATCTCGATGATTTCGTCGATTTTGATGAAAACTGACCGTCATTTCCTTCCCGTTTGAGATATTTCGAAGTTTAAGCGCTCTTTTTACTCCTTTTTACTTGCAGAATGCAATGCACAACCGTTTAACCGTCGAAACAAGCGGAGCAGCTCGCAAATCTCGATGATTTCGTCGATTTTGATGAAAACTGACCGTCATTTCCTTCCCGTTTGAGATATTTTGACGTTTTAGCGCTCTTTTTACTCCTTTTTACGTGCAGAATGTAATAAACCACCGTTTCACCGTCGAAACAAGCGGAACAGCTCGCAAATCTCGATGATTTCTTCGATTTTGATGAAACTGACCGTCATTTCCTTCCCGTTTGAGATATTTCGACGTTTTAGCGCTCTTTTTACTCCTTTTTACGTGCAGAATGTAATAAACCACCGTTTCACCGTCGAAACAAGCGGCACAGCTCGCAAATCTCGATGATTTCGTCGATTTTGATGAAACTGACCGTCATTTCCTTCCCGTTTGAGATATTTCGACGTTTTAGCGCTCTTTTTACTCCTTTTTACGTGCAGAATGTAATAAACAACCGTTTCACCGTCGAAACAAGCGGAACAGCTCGCAAATCTCGATGATTTCTTCGATTTTGATGAAAACTGACCGTCATTTCCTTCCCGTTTGAGATATTTCGACGTTTTAGCGCTCTTTTTACTCCTTTTTACGTGCAGAACGTAATAAACAATCGTTTCACCGTCAAAACAAACGGAACAGCTCGCAAATCTCGATGATTTCGTCGATTTTGATGAAAACTGACTGTCATTTCCTTCCCGTTTGAGATATATCGACGTTTTAGCGCTCCTTTTACTCCTTTTTACGTGCAGAATGTAAGAAACAACCGCTTAACCGTCGAAACAAGCGGAACAGCTCGCAAATCGCTTTGATTTCGTCGATTTTGAAGAAAACTAGCTATCATTTCCTTCCAGCTTGAGATATTTCGACGTTTAAGCGCTCTTTTTACTCCATTTAACGTGCAGAACGTGATACACACCAGTTTCAGCGTCGAAACAAGCCCAACAGCTCGCAAATAGCTTTGATTTCGTCGATTTTGAAGAAAACTAGCTGTCATTTCCTTCCAGCTTGAGATATTTCGACGTTTGAACGCTCATTTCACTCCTTTTTATGTGCAGAATGCAATGCACAACCGTTTAACCGTCGAAACAAGCGGAACAGCTCGCAAATCTCGATGATTTCGTCGATTTTGATGAAAACTGACCGTCATTTCCTTCCCGTTTGAGATATTTCGACGTTTTAGCGCTCTTTTTACTCCTTTTTACGTGCAGAATGTAATAAACCACCGTTTCACCGTCGAAACAAGCGGAACAGCTCGCAAATCTCGATGATTTCGTCGATTTTGATGAAACTGACCGTCATTTCCTTCCCGTTTGAGATATTTCGACGTTTTAGCGCTCTTTTTACTCCTTTTTACGTGCAGAATGTAATAAACAACCGTTTCACCGTCGAAACAAGCGGAACAGCTCGCAAATCTCGATGATTTCGTCGATTTTGATGAAAACTGACCGTCATTTCCTTCCCGTTTGAGATATTTCGACGTTTAAGCGCTCTTTTTACTCCATTTAACGTGCAGAACGTGATACACGCCAGTTTCAGCGTCGAAACAAGCCCAACAGCTCGCAAATAGCTTTGATTTCGCCGATTTTGATGAAAACTGACTGTCATTTCCTTCCCGTTTGAGATATTTCGACGTTTTAGCGCTCTTTTTACTCCTTTTTACGTGCAGAATGTAATAAACCACCGTTCCACCGTCGAAACAAGCGGAACAGCTCGCAAATCTCGATGATTTCGTCGATTTTGATGAAAACTGACCGTCATTTCCTTCCCGTTTGAGATATTTCGACGTTTAAGCACTCTTTTTACTCCATTTAACGTGCAGAACGTGATACACGCCAGTTTCAGCGTCGAAACAAGCCCAACAGCTCGCAAATCGCTTTGATTTCGTCGATTTTGAAGAAAACTAGCTGTCATTTCTTTCCAGCTTGAGATATTTCGACGTTTAAACGCTCATTTCACTAATTTTTACGTGCAGAATGTAATAAACAACCGTTTCACCGTCGAAACAAGCGGAACAGCACGCAAATCGCTTTGATTTCGTCGATTTTGAAGAAAACTAGCCGTCATTTCCTTCCCGTTTGAGATATTTCGACGTTTAAGCGCTCTTTTTACTCCATTTAACGTGCAGAACGTGATACACGCCAGTTTCAGCGTCGAAACAAGCCCAACAGCTCGCAAATAGCTTTGATTTCGTCGATTTTGAAGAAAACTAGCTGTCATTTCCTTCCAGCTTGAGATATTTCGACGTTTGAACGCTCATTTCACTCCTTTTTATGTGCAGAATGCAATGCACAACCGTTTAACCGTCGAAGCAAGCGGAACAGCTCGCAAATCTCGATGATTTCGTCGATTTTGATGAAAACTGACCGTCATTTCCTTCCCGTTTGAGATATTTCGAAGTTTAAGCGCTCTTTTTACTCCTTTTTACTTGCAGAATGCAATGCACAACCGTTTAACCGTCGAAACAAGCGGAACAGCTCGCAAATCTCGATGATTTCGTCGATTTTGATGAAAACTGACCGTCATTTCCTTCCCGTTTGAGATATTTCGACGTTTTAGCGCTCTTTTACTCCTTTTTACGTGCAGAATGTAATAAACCACCGTTTCACCGTCGAAACAAGCGGAACAGCACGCAAATCTCGATGATTTCGTCGATTTTGATGAAAACTGACCGTCATTTCCTTCCCGTTTGAGATATTTCGACGTTTTAGCGCTCTTTTTACTCCTTTTTACGTGCAGAATGTAATAAACAACCGTTTCACCGTCGAAACAAGCGAACAGCACGCAAATCGCTTTGATTTCGTCGATTTTGAAGAAAACTAGCCGTCATTTCCTTCCCGTTTGAGATATTTCGACGTTTAAGCGCTCTTTTTACTCCATTTAACGTGCAGAACGTGATACACGCCAGTTTCAGCGTCGAAACAAGCCCAACAGCTCGCAAATAGCTTTTATTTCGTCGATTTTGATGAAAACTGACTGTCATTTCCTTCCCGTTTGAGATATTTCGACGTTTAAGCGCTCGTTTTACTCCATTTAACGTGCAGAACGTGATACACGCCAGTTTCAGCGTCGAAACAAGCGGAACAGCTCGCAAATCTCGATGATTTCGTCGATTTTGATGAAAACTGAACGTCATTTCCTTCCCGTTTGAGATATTTCGACGTTTTAGCGCTCTTTTTACTCCTTTTTACGTGCAGAATGTAATAAACAACCATTTCACCGTCGAAACAAGCGGAACAGCTCGCAAATCTCGATGATTTCTTCGATTTTGATGAAAACTGACCGTCATTTCCTTCCCGTTTGAGATATTTCGACGTTTTAGCGCTCTTTTTACTCCTTTTTACGTGCAGAACGTAATAAACAATCGTTTCACCGTCAAAACAAACGGAACAGCTCGCAAATCTCGATGATTTCGTCGATTTTGATGAAAACTGACTGTCATTTCCTTCCCGTTTGAGATATTTCGACGTTTTAGCGCTCTTTTTACTCCTTTTTACGTGCAGAATGTAATAAACAACCGCTTAACCGTCGAAACAAGCGGAACAGCTCGCAAATCGCTTTGATTTCGTCGATTTTGAAGAAAACTAGCTATCATTTCCTTTCAGCTTGAGATATTTCGACGTTTAAGCGCTCTTTTTACTCCATTTAACGTGCAGAACGTGATACACGCCAGTTTCAGCGTCGAAACAAGCCCAACAGCTCGCAAATAGCTTTGATTTCGTCGATTTTGATGAAAACTGACTGTCATTTCCTTCCCGTTTGAGATATTTCGACGTTTAAGCGCTCGTTTCACTCCTTTTTACGTGCAGAATGCAATGCACAACCGTTTAAACCGTCGAAACAAGCGGAACAGCTCGCAAATCTCTATGATTTCGTCGATTTTGATGAAAACTGACCGTCATTTCCTTCCCGTTTGAGATATTTCGACGTTTTAGCGCTCTTTTTACTCCTTTTTACGTGCAGAATGTAATAAACAACCGTTTCACCGTCGAAACAAGCGGAACAGCTCGCAAATCTCGATGATTTCGTCGATTTTGATGAAAACTGACCGTCATTTCCTTCCCGTTTGAGACATTTCGACGTTTAAAAGCTCATTTCACTCCTTTTTACGTGCAGAATACAATGCACAACCGTTTAACCGTCGAAACAAGCGGAGCTGCTCGCAAATCGCTTTGATTTCGTCGATTTTGAAGTAAACTAGCTGTCATTTCCTTCCAGCTTGAGATATTTCGACGTTTAAACGCTCATTTCACTCCTTTTTACGTGCAGAATGCAATGCACAACCGTTTAACCGTCGAAACAAGCGGAGCTGCTCGCAAATCGCTTTGATTTCGTCGATTTTGAAGAAAACTAGCTGTCATTTCCTTCCAGCTTGAGATATTTCGACGTTTAAGCGCTCTTTTTACTCCATTTAACGTGCAGAACGTGATACACGCCAGTTTCAGCGTCGAAACAAGCCCAACAGCTCGCAAATAGCTTTGATTTCGTCGATTTTGATGAAAACTGACTGTCATTTCCTTCCCGTTTGAGATATTTCGACGTTTAAGCGCTCGTTTTACTCCATTTAACGTGCAGAACGTGATACACGCCAGTTTCAGCGTCGAAACAAGCCCAACAGCTCGCAAATCGCTTTGATTTCGTCGATTTTGATAAAAACTGACCGTCATTTCCTTCCAGCTTGAGATATTTCGACGTTTAAACGCTCATTTCACTCCTTTTTACGTGCAGAATGCAATGTACAACCGTTTAACAGTCGAAACAAGCGGAACAGCTCGCAAATCTCGATGATTTCGTCGATTTTGAAGAAAACTAGCTGTCATTTCCTTCCAGCTTGAGATATTTCGACGTTTAAACGCTTATTTCACTCCTTTTTACGTGCAGAATGCAATGCACAACCGTTTAACCGTCGAAACAAGCGGAGCTGCTCGCAAATCGCTTTGATTTCGTCGATTTTGAAGAAAACTAGCTGTCATTTCCTTCCAGCTTGAGATATTTCGACGTTTAAACGCTCATATCACTCCTTTTTACGTGCAGAATGCAATGTACAACCGTTTCACCGTCGAAACAAGCGGAACAGCTCGCAAATCTCGATGATTTCGTAGATTTTGATGAAAACTGTCCGTCATTTCCTTCCCGTTTGAGATATTTCGACGTTTTAGCGCTCTTTTTACTCCTTTTTACGTGCAGAATGTAATAAACAACCGTTTCACCGTCGAAACAAGCGGAATAGCTCGCAAATCGCTTTGATTTCGTCGATTTTGAAGAAAACTAGCTGTCATTTCCTTCCAGCTTGAGATATTTCGACGTTTAAACGCTCATTTCACTCCTTTTTGCGTGCAGAATGCAATGCACAACCGTTTCACCGTCGAAACAAGCGGAACAGCTCGCAAATCTCGATGATTTCTTCGATTTTGATGAAAACTGACCGTCATTTCCTTCCCGTTTGAGATATTTCGACGTTTAAGCGCTCTTTTTACTCCATTTAACGTGCAGAACGTGATACACGCCAGTTTCAGCGTCGAAACAAGCCCAACAGCTCGCAAATAGCTTTTATTTCGTCGATTTTGATGAAAACTGACTGTCATTTCCTTCCCGTTTGAGATATTTCGACGTTTTAGCGCTCTTTTTACTCCTTTTTACGTGCAGAATGTAATAAACAACCGTTTCACCGTCGAAACAAGCGGAACAGCTCGCAAATCTCGATGATTTCGTCGATTTTGATGAAAACTGACCGTCATTTCCTTCCCGTTTGAGACATTTCGACGTTTAAAAGCTCATTTCACTTCTTTTTATTTGCAGAATACAATGCACAACCGTTTAACCGTCGAAACAAGCGGAGCTGCTCGCAAATCGCTTTGATTTCGTCGATTTTGAAGAAAACTAGCTGTCATTTCCTTCCAGCTTGAGATATTTCGACGTTTAAACGCTCATTTCACTCCTTTTTACGTGCAGAATGCAATGCACAACCGTTTAACCGTCGAAACAAGCGGAGCTGCTCGCAAATCGCTTTGATTTCGTCGATTTTGAAGAAAACTAGCTGTCATTTCCTTCCAGCTTGAGATATTTCGACGTTTAAGCGCTCTTTTTACTCCATTTAACGTGCAGAACGTGATACACGCCAGTTTCAGCGTCGAAACAAGCCCAACAGCTCGCAAATAGCTTTGATTTCGTCGATTTTGATGAAAACTGACTGTCATTTCCTTCCCGTTTGAGATATTTCGACGTTTAAGCGCCCGTTTTACTCCATTTAACGTGCAGAACGTGATACACGCCAGTTTCAGCGTCGAAACAAGCCCAACAGCTCGCAAATCGCTTTGATTTCGTCGATTTTGATGAAAACTGACCGTCATTTCCTTCCAGCTTGAGATATTTCGACGTTTAAACGCTCATTTCACTCCTTTTTACGTGCAGAATGCAATGTACAACCGTTTAACAGTCGAAACAAGCGGAACAGCTCGCAAATCTCGATGATTTCGTCGATTTTGATGAAAACTGACCGTCATTTCCTTCCCGTTTGAGATATTTCGACGTTTTAGCGCTCTTTTTACTCCATTTAACGTGCAGAATACAATGCACAACCGTTTAACCGTCGAAACAAGCGGAACAGCTCGCAAATCTCGATGATTTCGTCGATTTTGATGAAAACTGACCGTCATTTCCTTCCCGTTTGAGATATTTCGACGTTTAAGCACTCTTTTTACTCCATTTAACGTGCAGAACGTGATACACGCCAGTTTCAGCGTCGAAACAAGCCCAACAGCTCGCAAATCGCTTTGATTTCGTCGATTTTGAAGAAAGCTAGCTGTCATTTCTTTCCAGCTTGAGATATTTCGACGTTTAAACGCTCATTTCACTAATTTTTACGTGCAGAATGTAATAAACAACCGTTTCACCGTCGAAACAAGCGGAACAGCACGCAAATCGCTTTGATTTCGTCGATTTTGAAGAAAACTAGCCGTCATTTCCTTCCAGCTTGAGCTATTTCGACGTTTAAGCGCTCTTTTTACTCCATTTAACGTGCAGAACGTGATACACGCCAGTTTCAGCGTCGAAACAAGCCCAACAGCTCGCAAATAGCTTTGATTTCGTCGATTTTGATGAAAACTGACTGTCATTTCCTTCCCGTTTGAGATATTTCGACGTTTAAGCGCTCGTTTCACTCCTTTTTACGTGCAGAATGCAATGCACAACCGTTTAACCGTCGAAACAAGCGGAACAGCTCGCAAATCTCTATGATTTCGTCGATTTTGATGAAAACTGACCGTCATTTCCTTCCCGTTTGAGATATTTCGACGTTTTAGCGCTCTTTTTACTCCTTTTTACGTGCAGAATGTAATAAACAACCGTTTCACCGTCGAAACAAGCGGAACAGCTCGCAAATCTCGATGATTTCGTCGATTTTGATGAAAACTGACCGTCATTTCCTTCCCGTTTGAGACATTTCGACGTTTAAAAGCTCATTTCACTCCTTTTTACGTGCAGAATACAATGCACAACCGTTTAACCGTCGAAACAAGCGGAGCTGCTCGCAAATCGCTTTGATTTCGTCGATTTTGAAGAAAACTAGCTGTCATTTCCTTCCAGCTTGAGATATTTCGACGTTTAAACGCTCATTTCACTCCTTTTTACGTGCAGAATGCAATGCACAACCGTTTAACCGTCGAAACAAGCGGAGCTGCTCGCAAATCGCTTTGATTTCGTCGATTTTGAAGAAAACTAGCTGTCATTTCCTTCCAGCTTGAGATATTTCGACGTTTAAGCGCTCTTTTTACTCCATTTAACGTGCAGAACGTGATACACGCCAGTTTCAGCGTCGAAACAAGCCCAACAGCTCGCAAATAGCTTTGATTTCGTCGATTTTGATGAAAACTGACTGTCATTTCCTTCCCGTTTGAGATATTTCGACGTTTAAGCGCTCGTTTTACTCCATTTAACGTGCAGAACGTGATACACGCCAGTTTTAGCGTCGAAACAAGCCCAACAGCTCGCAAATCGCTTTGATTTCGTCGATTTTGATGAAAACTGACCGTCATTTCCTTCCAGCTTGAGATATTTCGACGTTTAAACGCTCATTTCACTCCTTTTTACGTGCAGAATGCAATGTACAACCGTTTAACAGTCGAAACAAGCGGAACAGCTCGCAAATCTCGATGATTTCGTCGATTTTGAAGAAAACTAGCTGTCATTTCCTTCCAGCTTGAGATATTTCGACGTTTGAACGCTCATTTCACTCCTTTTTACGTGCAGAATGCAATGCACAACCGTTTAACCGTCGAAACAAGCGGAACAGCTCGCAAATCTCGATGATTTCGTCGATTTTGATGAAAACTGACCGTCATTTCCTTCCCGTTTGAGATATTTCGACGTTTAAGCACTCTTTTTACTCCATTTAACGTGCAGAACGTGATACACGCCAGTTTCAGCGTCGAAACAAGCCCAACAGCTCGCAAATCGCTTTGATTTCGTCGATTTTGAAGAAAACTAGCTGTCATTTCTTTCCAGCTTGAGATATTTCGACGTTTAAACGCTCATTTCACTAATTTTTACGTGCAGAATGTAATAAACAACCGTTTCACCGTCGAAACAAGCGGAACAGCACGCAAATCGCTTTGATTTCGTCGATTTTGAAGAAAACTAGCCGTCATTTCCTTCCCGTTTGAGATATTTCGACGTTTTAGCGCTCTTTTTACTCCATTTAACGTGCAGAATACAATGCACAACCGTTTAACCGTCGAAACAAGCGGAACAGCTCGCAAATCTCGATGATTTCGTCGATTTTGATGAAAACTGACCGTCATTTCCTTCCCGTTTGAGATATTTCGACGTTTAAGCACTCTTTTTACTCCATTTAACGTGCAGAACGTGATACACGCCAGTTTCAGCGTCGAAACAAGCCCAACAGCTCGCAAATCGCTTTGATTTCGTCGATTTTGAAGAAAACTAGCTGTCATTTCTTTCCAGCTTGAGATATTTCGACGTTTAAACGCTCATTTCACTAATTTTTACGTGCAGAATGTAATAAACAACCGTTTCACCGTCGAAACAAGCGGAACAGCACGCAAATCGCTTTGATTTCGTCGATTTTGAAGAAAACTAGCCGT
This sequence comes from Bombus flavifrons, assembly GCF_040668555.2. NCBI lineage: Eukaryota > Metazoa > Arthropoda > Insecta > Hymenoptera > Apidae > Bombus > Bombus flavifrons. Next base: position 53,200 of record NW_027184928.1, read on the forward strand.
CATTTCCTTCCCGTTTGAGATATTTCGACGTTTAAGCGCTCTTTTTACTCCATTTAACGTGCAGAACGTGATACACGCCAGTTTCAGCGTCGAAACAAGCGGAACAGCTCGCAAATCGCTTTGATTTCGTCGATTTTGAAGAAAACTAGCTATCATTTCCTTCCAGCTTGAGCTATTTCGACGTTTAAGCGCTCTTTTTACTCCATTTAACGTGCAGAACGTGATACACGCCAGTTTCAGCGTCGAAACAAGCCCAACAGCTCGCAAATAGCTTTGATTTCGTCGATTTTGATGAAAACTGACTGTCATTTCCTTCCCGTTTGAGATATTTCGACGTTTAAGCGCTCGTTTCACTCCTTTTTACGTGCAGAATGCAATGCACAACCGTTTAACCGTCGAAACAAGCGGAACAGCTCGCAAATCTCTATGATTTCGTCGATTTTGATGAAAACTGACCGTCATTTCCTTCCCGTTTGAGATATTTCGACGTTTTAGCGCTCTTTTTACTCCTTTTTACGTGCAGAATGTAATAAACAACCGTTTCACCGTCGAAACAAGCGGAACAGCTCGCAAATCTCGATGATTTCGTCGATTTTGATGAAAACTGACCGTCATTTCCTTCCCGTTTGAGACATTTCGACGTTTAAAAGCTCATTTCACTCCTTTTTACGTGCAGAATACAATGCACAACCGTTTAACCGTCGAAACAAGCGGAGCTGCTCGCAAATCGCTTTGATTTCGTCGATTTTGAAGAAAACTAGCTGTCATTTCCTTCCAGCTTGAGATATTTCGACGTTTAAACGCTCATTTCACTCCTTTTTACGTGCAGAATGCAATGCACAACCGTTTAACCGTCGAAACAAGCGGAGCTGCTCGCAAATCGCTTTGATTTCGTCGATTTTGAAGAAAACTAGCTGTCATTTCCTTCCAGCTTGAGATATTTCGACGTTTAAGCGCTCTTTTTACTCCATTTAACGTGCAGAACGTGATACACGCCAGTTTTAGCGTCGAAACAAGCCCAACAGCTCGCAAATCGCTTTGATTTCGTCGATTTTGATGAAAACTGACCGTCATTTCCTTCCAGCTTGAGATATTTCGACGTTTAAACGCTCATTTCACTCCTTTTTACGTGCAGAATGCAATGTACAACCGTTTAACAGTCGAAACAAGCGGAACAGCTCGCAAATCTCTATGATTTCGTCGATTTGATGAAAACTGACCGTCATTTCCTTCCCGTTTGAGATATTTCGACGTTTTAGCGCTCTTTTTACTCCTTTTTACGTGCAGAATGTAATAAACAACCGTTTCACCGTCGAAACAAGCGGAACAGCTCGCAAATCTCGATGATTTCGTCGATTTTGATGAAAACTGACCGTCATTTCCTTCCCGTTTGAGACATTTCGACGTTTAAAAGCTCATTTCACTCCTTTTTACGTGCAGAATACAATGCACAACCGTTTAACCGTCGAAACAAGCGGAGCTGCTCGCAAATCGCTTTGATTTCGTCGATTTTGAAGAAAACTAGCTGTCATTTCCTTCCAGCTTGAGATATTTCGACGTTTAAGCGCTCTTTTTACTCCATTTAACGTGCAGAACGTGATACACGCCAGTTTCAGCGTCGAAACAAGCCCAACAGCTCGCAAATAGCTTTGATTTCGTCGATTTTGATGAAAACTGACTGTCATTTCCTTCCCGTTTGAGATATTTCGACGTTTAAGCGCTCGTTTTACTCCATTTAACGTGCAGAACGTGATACACGCCAGTTTTAGCGTCGAAACAAGCCCAACAGCTCGCAAATCGCTTTGATTTCGTCGATTTTGATGAAAACTGACCGTCATTTCCTTCCAGCTTGAGATATTTCGACGTTTAAACGCTCATTTCACTCCTTTTTACGTGCAGAATGCAATGTACAACCGTTTAACAGTCGAAACAAGCGGAACAGCTCGCAAATCTCGATGATTTCGTCGATTTTGAAGAAAACTAGCTGTCATTTCCTTCCAGCTTGAGATATTTCGACGTTTGAACGCTCATTTCACTCCTTTTTACGTGCAGAATGCAATGCACAACCGTTTAACCGTCGAAACAAGCGGAACAGCTCGCAAATCTCTATGATTTCGTCGATTTTGATGAAAACTGACCGTCATTTCCTTCCCGTTTGAGATATTTCGACGTTTAAGCGCTCTTTTTACTCCATTTAACGTGCAGAATGTGATACACGCCAGTTTCAGCGTCGAAACAAGCGGAACAGCTCGCAAATCGCTTTGATTTCGTCGATTTTGAAGAAAACTAGCTATCATTTCCTTCCAGCTTGAGCTATTTCGACGTTTAAGCGCTCTTTTTACTCCATTTAACGTGCAGAACGTGATACACGCCAGTTTCAGCGTCGAAACAAGCCCAACAGCTCGCAAATAGCTTTGATTTCGTCGATTTTGATGAAAACTGACTGTCATTTCCTTCCCGTTTGAGATATTTCGACGTTTAAGCGCTCGTTTCACTCCTTTTTACGTGCAGAATGCAATGCACAACCGTTTAACCGTCGAAACAAGCGGAACAGCTCGCAAATCTCTATGATTTCGTCGATTTTGATGAAAACTGACCGTCATTTCCTTCCCGTTTGAGATATTTCGACGTTTTAGCGCTCTTTTTACTCCTTTTTACGTGCAGAATGTAATAAACAACCGTTTCACCGTCGAAACAAGCGGAACAGCTCGCAAATCTCGATGATTTCGTCGATTTTGATGAAAACTGACCGTCATTTCCTTCCCGTTTGAGACATTTCGACGTTTAAAAGCTCATTTCACTCCTTTTTACGTGCAGAATACAATGCACAACCGTTTAACCGTCGAAACAAGCGGAGCTGCTCGCAAATCGCTTTGATTTCGTCGATTTTGAAGAAAACTAGCTGTCATTTCCTTCCAGCTTGAGATATTTCGACGTTTAAACGCTCATTTCACTCCTTTTTACGTGCAGAATGCAATGCACAACCGTTTAACCGTCGAAACAAGCGGAGCTGCTCGCAAATCGCTTTGATTTCGTCGATTTTGAAGAAAACTAGCTGTCATTTCCTTCCAGCTTGAGATATTTCGACGTTTAAGCGCTCTTTTTACTCCATTTAACGTGCAGAACGTGATACACGCCAGTTTCAGCGTCGAAACAAGCCCAACAGCTCGCAAATAGCTTTGATTTCGTCGATTTTGATGAAAACTGACTGTCATTTCCTTCCCGTTTGAGATATTTCGACGTTTAAGCGCTCGTTTTACTCCATTTAACGTGCAGAACGTGATACACGCCAGTTTTAGCGTCGAAACAAGCCCAACAGCTCGCAAATCGCTTTGATTTCGTCGATTTTGATGAAAACTGACCGTCATTTCCTTCCAGCTTGAGATATTTCGACGTTTAAACGCTCATTTCACTCCTTTTTACGTGCAGAATGCAATGTACAACCGTTTAACAGTCGAAACAAGCGGAACAGCTCGCAAATCTCGATGATTTCGTCGATTTTGAAGAAAACTAGCTGTCATTTCCTTCCAGCTTGAGATATTTCGACGTTTGAACGCTCATTTCACTCCTTTTTACGTGCAGAATGCAATGCACAACCGTTTAACCGTCGAAACAAGCGGAACAGCTCGCAAATCTCTATGATTTCGTCGATTTTGATGAAAACTGACCGTCATTTCCTTCCCGTTTGAGATATTTCGACGTTTTAGCGCTCTTTTTACTCCTTTTTACGTGCAGAACGTGATACACGCCAGTTTCAGCGTCGAAACAAGCCCAACAGCTCGCAAATAGCTTTGATTTCGTCGATTTTGAAGAAAACTAGCTGTCATTTCCTTCCAGCTTGAGATATTTCGACGTTTGAACGCTCATTTCACTCCTTTTTATGTGCAGAATGCAATGCACAACCGTTTAACCGTCGAAGCAAGCGGAACAGCTCGCAAATCTCGATGATTTCGTCGATTTTGATGAAAACTGACCGTCATTTCCTTCCCGTTTGAGATATTTCGACGTTTTAGCGCTCTTTTTACTCCATTTAACGTGCAGAATACAATGCACAACCGTTTAGCCGTCGAAACAAGCGGAACAGCTCGCAAATCTCGATGATTTCGTCGATTTTGATGAAAACTGACCGTCATTTCCATCCCGTTTGAGATATTTCGACGTTTAAGCACTCTTTTTACTCCATTTAACGTGCAGAACGTGATACACGCCAGTTTCAGCGTCGAAACAAGCCCAACAGCTCGCAAATAGCTTTGATTTCGTCGATTTTGATGAAAACTGACCGTCATTTCCTTCCAGCTTGAGATATTTCGACGTTTAAACGCTCATTTCACTCCTTTTTACGTGCAGAATGCAATGTACAACCGTTTAACAGTCGAAACAAGCGGAACAGCTCGCAAATCTCGATGATTTCGTCGATTTTGAAGAAAACTAGCTGTCATTTCCTTCCAGCTTGAGATATTTCGACGTTTGAACGCTCATTTCACTCCTTTTTACGTGCAGAATGCAATGCACAACCGTTTAACCGTCGAAACAAGCCCAACAGCTCGCAAATAGCTTTGATTTCGTCGATTTTGGTGAAAACTGACCGTCATTTCCTTCCCGTTTGAGATATTTCGAAGTTTAAGCGCTCTTTTTACTCCTTTTTACGTGCAGAATGTAATAAACAACCGTTTCACCGTCGAAACAAGCGGAACAGCTCGCAAATCGCTTTGATTTCGTCGATTTTGAAGAAAACTAGCCGTCATTTCCTTCCCGTTTGAGATATTTCGACGTTTAAGCGCTCTTTTTACTCCATTTAACGTGCAGAACGTGATACACGCCAGTTTCAGCGTCGAAACAAGCGGAACAGCTCGCAAATCTCGATGATTTCGTCGATTTTGATGAAAACTGAACGTCATTTCCTTCCCGTTTGAGATATTTCGACGTTTTAGCGCTCTTTTTACTCCTTTTTACGTGCAGAATGTAATAAACAACCGTTTCACCGTCGAAACAAGCGGAACAGCTCGCAAATCTCGATGATTTATTCGATTTTGATGAAAACTGACCGTCATTTCCTTCCCGTTTGAGATATTTCGACGTTTTAGCGCTCTTTTTACTCCTTTTTACGTGCAGAACGTAATAAACAATCGTTTCACCGTCAAAACAAACGGAACAGCTCGCAAATCTCGATGATTTCGTCGATTTTGATGAAAACTGACTGTCATTTCCTTCCCGTTTGAGATATTTCGACGTTTTAGCGCTCTTTTTACTCCTTTTTACGTGCAGAATGTAATAAACAACCGCTTAACCGTCGAAACAAGCGGAACAGCTCGCAAATCGCTTTGATTTCGTCGATTTTGAAGAAAACTAGCTATCATTTCCTTCCAGCTTGAGATATTTCGACGTTTAAACGCTCATTTCACTCCTTTTTACGTGCAGAATGCAATGCACAACCGTTTAACCGTCGAAACAAGCGGAGCTGCTCGCAAATCGCTTTGATTTCGTCGATTTTGAAGAAATCTAGCTGTCATTTCCTTCCAGCTTGAGATATTTCGACGTTTAAGCGCTCTTTTTACTCCATTTAACGTGCAGAACGTGATACACGCCAGTTTCAGCGTCGAAACAAGCCCAACAGCTCGCAAATAGCTTTGATTTCGTCGATTTTGATGAAAACTGACTGTCATTTCCTTCCCGTTTGAGATATTTCGACGTTTAAGCGCTCGTTTTACTCCATTTAACGTGCAGAACGTGATACACGCCAGTTTCAGCGTCGAAACAAGCCCAACAGCTCGCAAATCGCTTTGATTTCGTCGATTTTGATGAAAACTGACCGTCATTTCCTTCCAGCTTGAGATATTTCGACGTTTAAACGCTCATTTCACTCCTTTTTACGTGCAGAATGCAATGTACAACCGTTTAACAGTCGAAACAAGCGGAACAGCTCGCAAATCTCGATGATTTCGTCGATTTTGAAGAAAACCAGCTGTCATTTCCTTCCAGCTTGAGATATTTCGACGTTTGAACGCTCATTTCACTCCTTTTTACGTGCAGAATGCAATGCACAACCGTTTAACCGTCTTAGCAAGCGGAACTGCTCGCAAATCTCGATGATTTCGTCGATTTTGATGAAAACTGACCGTCATTTCCTTCCCGTTTGAGATATTTCGAAGTTTAAGCGCTCTTTTTACTCCTTTTTACGTGCAGAATGTAATAAACAACCGTTTCACCGTCGAAACAAGCGGAACAGCTCGCAAATCTCTATGGTTTCGTCGATTTTGATGAAAACTGACCGTCATTTCCTTCCCGTTTGAGATATTTCGACGTTTTAGCGCTCTTTTTACTCCTTTTTACGTGCAGAACGTGATACACGCCAGTTTCAGCGTCGTAACAAGCCCAACAGCGCGCAAATCTCGATGATTTCGTCGATTTTGATGAAAACTGACCGTCATTTCCTTCCCGTTTGAGATATTTCGACGTTTTAGCGCTCTTTTTACTCCATTTAACGTGCAGAATACAATGCACAACCGTTTAACCGTCGAAACAAGCGGAACAGCTCGCAAATCTCGATGATTTCGTCGATTTTGATGAAAACTGACCGTCATTTCCTTCCCGTTTGAGATATTTCGACGTTTTAGCGCTCTTTTTACTCCATTTAACGTGCAGAATACAATGCACAACCGTTTAACCGTCGAAACAAGCGGAACAGCTCGCAAATCTCGATGATTTCGTCGATTTTGATGAAAACTGACCGTCATTTCCATCCCGTTTGAGATATTTCGACGTTTAAGCACTCTTTTTACTCCATTTAACGTGCAGAACGTGATACACGCCAGTTTCAGCGTCGAAACAAGCCCAACAGCTCGCAAATCGCTTTGATTTCGACGATTTTGAAGAAAACTAGCTGTCATTTCTTTCCAGCTTGAGATATTTCGACGTTTAAACGCTCATTTCACTAATTTTTACGTGCAGAATGTAATAAACAACCGTTTCACCGTCGAAACAAGCGGAACAGCACGCAAATCGCTTTGATTTCGTCGATTTTGAAGAAAACAAGCCGTCATTTCCTTCCCGTTTGAGATATTTCGACGTTTAAGCGCTCTTTTTACTCCATTTAACGTGCAGAACGTGATACACGCCAGTTTCAGCGTCGAAACAAGCCCAACAGCTCGCAAATCGCTTTGATTTCGTCGATTTTGAAGAAAACTAGCCGTCATTTCCTTCCCGTTTGAGATATCTCGACGTTTAAGCGCTCTTTTTACTCCATTTAACGTGCAGAACGTGATACACGCCAGTTTCAGCGTCGAAACAAGCGGAACAGCTCGCAAATCTCGATGATTTCGTCGATTTTGATGAAAACTGAACGTCATTTCCTTCCCGTTTGAGATATTTCGACGTTTTAGCGCTCTTTTTACTCCTTTTTACGTGCAGAATGTAATAAACAACCGTTTCACCGTCGAAACAAGCGGAACAGCTCGCAAATCTCGATGATTTCTTCGATTTTGATGAAAACCGACCGTCATTTCCTTCCCGTTTGAGATATTTCGACGTTTTAGCGCTCTTTTTACTCCTTTTTACGTGCAGAACGTAATAAACAATCGTTTCACCGTCAAAACAAACGGAACAGCTCGCAAATCTCGATGATTTCGTCGATTTTGATGAAAACTGACTGTCATTTCCTTCCCGTTTGAGATATTTCGACGTTTTAGGGCTCTTTTTACTCCTTTTTACGTGCAGAATGTAATAAACAACCGCTTAACCTTCGAAACAAGCGGAACAGCTCGCAAATCGCTTTGATTTCGTCGATTTTGAAGAAAACTAGCTATCATTTCCTTCCAGCTTGAGATATTTCGACGTTTAAGCGCTCTTTTTACTCCATTTAACGTGCAGAATACAATGCACAACCGTTTAACCGTCGAAACAAGCGGAGCTGCTCGCAAATCGCTTTGATTTCGTCGATTTTGAAGAAAACTAGCTGTCATTTCCTTCCAGCTTGAGATATTTCGACGTTTAAACGCTCATTTCACTCCTTTTTACGTGCAGAATGCAATGCACAACCGTTTAACCGTCGAAACAAGCGGAGCTGCTCGCAAATCGCTTTGATTTCGTCGATTTTGAAGAAAACTAGCTGTCATTTCCTTCCAGCTTGAGATATTTCGACCATTAAGCGCTCTTTTTACTCCATTTAACGTGCAGAACGTGATACACGCCAGTTTCAGCGTCGAAACAAGCCCAACAGCTCGCAAATAGCTTTGATTTCGTCGATTTTGATGAAAACTGACTGTCATTTCCTTCCCGTTTGAGATATTTCGACGTTTAAGCGCTCGTTTTACTCCATTTAACGTGCAGAACGTGATACACGCCAGTTTCAGCGTCGAAACAAGCCCAACAGCTCGCAAATCGCTTTGATTTCGTCGATTTTGATGAAAACTGACCGTCATTTCCTTCCAGCTTGAGATATTTCGACGTTTAAACGCTCATTTCACTCCTTTTTACGTGCAGAATGCAATGTACAACCGTTTAACAGTCGAATCAAGCGGAACAGCTCGCAAATCTCGATGATTTCGTCGATTTTGAAGAAAACCAGCTGTCATTTCCTTCCAGCTTGAGATATTTCGACGTTTGAACGCTCATTTCACTCCTTTTTACGTGCAGAATGCAATGCACAACCGTTTAACCGTCTTAGCAAGCGGAACTGCTCGCAAATCTCGATGATTTCGTCGATTTTGATGAAAACTGACCGTCATTTCCTTCCCGTTTGAGATATTTCGAAGTTTAAGCGCTCTTTTTACTCCTTTTTACGTGCAGAATGTAATAAACAACCGTTTCACCGTCGAAACAAGCGGAACAGCACGCAAATCGCTTTGATTTCGTCGATTTTGAAGAAAACAAGCCGTCATTTCCTTCCCGTTTGAGATATTTCGACGTTTAAGCGCTCTTTTTACTCCATTTAACGTGCAGAACGTGATACACGCCAGTTTCAGCGTCGAAACAAGCCCAACAGCTCGCAAATCGCTTTGATTTCGTCGATTTTGAAGAAAACTAGCCGTCATTTCCTTCCCGTTTGAGATATTTCGACGTTTAAGCGCTCTTTTTACTCCATTTAACGTGCAGAACGTGATACACGCCAGTTTCAGCGTCGAAACAAGCGGAACAGCTCGCAAGTCTCGATGATTTCGTCGATTTTGATGAAAACTGAACGTCATTTCCTTCCCGTTTGAGATATTTCGACGTTTTAGCGCTCTTTTTACTCCTTTTTACGTGCAGAATGTAATAAACAACCGTTTCACCGTCGAAACAAGCGGAACAGCTCGCAAATCTCGATGATTTCTTCGATTTTGATGAAAACCGACCGTCATTTCCTTCCCGTTTGAGATATTTCGACGTTTTAGCGCTCTTTTTACTCCTTTTTACGTGCAGAACGTAATAAACAATCGTTTCACCGTCAAAACAAACGGAACAGCTCGCAAATCTCGATGATTTCGTCGATTTTGATGAAAACTGACTGTCATTTCCTTCCCGTTTGAGATATTTCGACGTTTTAGCGCTCTTTTTACTCCTTTTTACGTGCAGAATGTAATAAACAACCGCTTAACCTTCGAAACAAGCGGAACAGCTCGCAAATCGCTTTGATTTCGTCGATTTTGAAGAAAACTAGCTATCATTTCCTTCCAGCTTGAGATATTTCGACGTTTAAGCGCTCTTTTTACTCCATTTAACGTGCAGAATACAATGCACAACCGTTTAACCGTCGAAACAAGCGGAGCTGCTCGCAAATCGCTTTGATTTCGTCGATTTTGAAGAAAACTAGCTGTCATTTCCTTCAGCTTGAGATATTTCGACGTTTAAACGCTCATTTCACTCCTTTTTACGTGCAGAATGCAATGCACAACCGTTTAACCGTCGAAACAAGCGGAGCTGCTCGCAAATCGCTTTGATTTCGTCGATTTTGAAGAAAACTAGCTGTCATTTCCTTCCAGCTTGAGATATTTCGACCATTAAGCGCTATTTTTACTCCATTTAACGTGCAGAACGTGATACACGCCAGTTTCAGCGTCGAAACAAGCCCAACAGCTCGCAAATAGCTTTGATTTCGTCGATTTTGATGAAAACTGACTGTCATTTCCTTCCCGTTTGAGATATTTCGACGTTTAAGCGCTCGTTTTACTCCATTTAACGTGCAGAACGTGATACACGCCAGTTTCAGCGTCGAAACAAGCCCAACAGCTCGCAAATCGCTTTGATTTCGTCGATTTTGATGAAAACTGACCGTCATTTCCTTCCAGCTTGAGATATTTCGACGTTTAAAACGCTCATTTCACTCCTTTTTACGTGCAGAATGCAATGTACAACCGTTTAACAGTCGAATCAAGCGGAACAGCTCGCAAATCTCGATGATTTCGTCGATTTTGAAGAAAACTAGCTGTCATTTCCTTCCAGCTTGAGATATTTCGACGTTTGAACGCTCATTTCACTCCTTTTTACGTGCAGAATGCAATGCACAACCGTTTAACCGTCGAAGCAAGCGGAACTGCTCGCAAATCTCGATGATTTCGTCGATTTTGATGAAAACTGACCGTCATTTCCTTCCCGTTTGAGATATTTCGAAGTTTAAGCGCTCTTTTTACTCCTTTTTACGTGCAGAATGTAATAAACAACCGTTTCACCGTCGAAACAAGCGGAACAGCTCGCAAATCTCTATGATTTCGTCGATTTTGATGAAAACTGACCGTCATTTCCTTCCCGTTTGAGACATTTCGACGTTTAAAAGCTCATTTCACTCCTTTTTACGTGCAGAATACAATGCACAAACCGTTTAACCGTCGAAACAAGCGGAGCTGCTCGCAAATCGCTTTGATTTCGTCGATTTTGAAGAAAACTAGCTGTCATTTCCTTCCAGCTTGAGATATTTCGACGTTTAAACGCTCATTTCACTCCTTTTTACGTGCAGAATGCAATGCACAACCGTTTAACCGTCGAAACAAGCGGAGCTGCTCGCAAATCGCTTTGATTTCGTCGATTTTGAAGAAAACTAGCTGTCATTTCCTTCCAGCTTGAGATATTTCGACGTTTAAGCGCTCTTTTTACTCCATTTAACGTGCAGAACGTGATACACGCCAGTTTCAGCGTCGAAACAAGCCCAACAGCTCGCAAATAGCTTTGATTTCGTCGATTTTGATGAAAACTGACTGTCATTTCCTTCCCGTTTGAGATATTTCGACGTTTAAGCGCTCGTTTTACTCCATTTAACGTGCAGAACGTGATACACGCCAGTCGTCGAAACAAGCCCAACAGCTCGCAAATCGCTTTGATTTCATCGATTTTGATGAAAACTGACCGTCATTTCCTTCCAGCTTGAGATATTTCGACGTTTAAACGCTCATTTCACTCCTTTTTACGTGCAGAATGCAATGCACAACCGTTTAACCGTCGAAGCAAGCGGAACTGCTCGCAAATCTCGATGATTTCGTCGATTTTGATGAAAACTGACCGTCATTTCCTTCCCGTTTGAGATATTTCGAAGTTTAAGCGCTCTTTTTACTCCTTTTTACGTGCAGAATGTAATAAACAACCGTTTCACCGTCGAAACAAGCGGAACAGCTCGCAAATCTCTATGGTTTCGTCGATTTTGATGAAAACTGACCGTCATTTCCTTCCCGTTTGAGATATTTCGACGTTTTAGCGCTCTTTTTACTCCATTTAACGTGCAGAATACAATGCACAACCGTTTAACCGTCGAAACAAGCGGAACAGCTCGCAAATCTCGATGATTTCGTCGATTTTGATGAAAACTGACCGTCATTTCCATCCCGTTTGAGATATTTCGACGTTTAAGCACTCTTTTTACTCCATTTAACGTGCAGAACGTGATACACGCCAGTTTCAGCGTCGAAACAAGCCCAACAGCTCGCAAATCGCTTTGATTTCGTCGATTTTGAAGAAAACTAGCTGTCATTTCTTTCCAGCTTGAGATATTTCGACGTTTAAACGCTCATTTCACTAATTTTTACGTGCAGAATGTAATAAACAACCGTTTCACCGTCGAAACAAGCGGAACAGCACGCAAATCGCTTTGATTTCGTCGATTTTGAAGAAAACAAGCCGTCATTTCCTTCCCGTTTGAGATATTTCGACGTTTAAGCGCTCTTTTTACTCCATTTAACGTGCAGAACGTGATACACGCCAGTTTCAGCGTCGAAACAAGCCCAACAGCTCGCAAATCGCTTTGATTTCGTCGATTTTGAAGAAAACTAGCCGTCATTTCCTTCCCGTTTGAGATATTTCGACGTTTAAGCGCTCTTTTTACTCCATTTAACGTGCAGAACGTGATACACGCCAGTTTCAGCGTCGAAACAAGCGGAACAGCTCGCAAATCTCGATGATTTCGTCGATTTTGATGAAAACTGAACGTCATTTCCTTCCCGTTTGAGATATTTCGACGTTTTAGCGCTCTTTTTACTCCTTTTTACGTGCAGAATGTAATAAACAACCGTTTCACCGTCGAAACAAGCGGAACAGCTCGCAAATCTCGATGATTTCTTCGATTTTGATGAAAACTGACCGTCATTTCCTTCCCGTTTGAGATATTTCGACGTTTTAGCGCTCTTTTTACTCCTTTTTACGTGCAGAACGTAATAAACAATCGTTTCACCGTCAAAACAAACGGAACAGCTCGCAAATCTCGATGATTTCGTCGATTTTGATGAAAACTGACTGTCATTTCCTTCCCGTTTGAGATATTTCGACGTTTTAGCGCTCTTTTTACTCCTTTTTACGTGCAGAATGTAATAAACAACCGCTTAACCGTCGAAACAAGCGGAACAGCTCGCAAATCGCTTTGATTTCGTCGATTTTGAAGAAAACTAGCTATCATTTCCTTCCAGCTTGAGATATTTCGACGTTTAAGCGCTCTTTTTACTCCATTTAACGTGCAGAATACAATGCACAACCGTTTAACCGTCGAAACAAGCGGAACAGCTCGCAAATCTCGATGATTTCGTCGATTTTGAAGAAAACTAGCTGTCATTTCCTTCCAGCTTGAGATATTTCGACGTTTAAGCGCTCTTTTTACTCCATTTAACGTGCAGAACGTGATACACGCCAGTTTCAGCGTCGAAACAAGCCCAACAGCTCGCAAATAGCTTTGATTTCGTCGATTTTGATGAAAACTGACTGTCATTTCCTTCCCGTTTGAGATATTTCGACGTTTAAGCGCTCGTTTTACTCCATTTAACGTGCAGAACGTGATACACGCCAGTTTCAGCGTCGAAACAAGCCCAACAGCTCGCAAATCGCTTTGATTTCGTCGATTTTGATGAAAACTGACCGTCATTTCCTTCCAGCTTGAGATATTTCGACGTTTAAACGCTCATTTCACTCCTTTTTACGTGCAGAATGCAATGTACAACCGTTTAACAGTCGAAACAAGCGGAACAGCTCGCAAATCTCGATGATTTCGTCGATTTTGAAGAAAACTAGCTGTCATTTCCTTCCAGCTTGAGATATTTCGACGTTTGAACGCTCATTTCACTCCTTTTTACGTGCAGAATGCAATGCACAACCGTTTAACCGTCGAAGCAAGCGGAACTGCTCGCAAATCTCGATGATTTCGTCGATTTTGATGAAAACTGACCGTCATTTCCTTCCCGTTTGAGATATTTCGAAGTTTAAGCGCTCTTTTTACTCCTTTTTACGTGCAGAATGTAATAAACAAACGTTTCACCGTCGAAACAAGCGGAACAGCTCGCAAATCTCTATGGTTTCGTCGATTTTGATGAAAACTGACCGTCATTTCCTTCCCGTTTGAGATATTTCGACGTTTTAGCGCTCTTTTTACTCCTTTTTACGTGCAGAACGTGATACACGCCAGTTTCAGCGTCGTAACAAGCCCAACAGCGCGCAAATCTCGATGATTTCGTCGATTTTGATGAAAACTGACCGTCATTTCCTTCCCGTTTGAGATATTTCGACGTTTTAGCGCTCTTTTTACTCCATTTAACGTGCAGAATACAATGCACAACCGTTTAACCGTCGAAACAAGCGGAACAGCTCGCAAATCTCGATGATTTCGTCGATTTTGATGAAAACTGACCGTCATTTCCATCCCGTTTGAGATATTTCGACGTTTAAGCACTCTTTTTACTCCATTTAACGTGCAGAACGTGATACACGCCAGTTTCAGCGTCGAAACAAGCCCAACAGCTCGCAAATCGCTTTGATTTCGTCGATTTTGAAGAAAACTAGCTGTCATTTCTTTCCAGCTTGAGATATTTCGACGTTTAAACGCTCATTTCACTAATTTTTACGTGCAGAATGTAATAAACAACCGTTTCACCGTCGAAACAAGCGGAACAGCACGCAAATCGCTTTGATTTCGTCGATTTTGAAGAAAACAAGCCGTCATTTCCTTCCCGTTTGAGATATTTCGACGTTTAAGCGCTCTTTTTACTCCATTTAACGTGCAGAACGTGATACACGCCAGTTTCAGCGTCGAAACAAGCCCAACAGCTCGCAAATCGCTTTGATTTCGTCGATTTTGAAGAAAACTAGCCGTCATTTCCTTCCCGTTTGAGATATTTCGACGTTTAAGCGCTCTTTTTACTCCTTTTTACGTGCAGAACGTGATACACGCCAGTTTCAGCGTCGAAACAAGCCCAACAGCTCGCAAATCGCTTTGATTTCGTCGATTTTGATGAAAACTGACCGTCATTTCCTTGCAGCTTGAGATATTTCGACGTTTAAACGCTCATTTCACTCCTTTTTACGTGCAGAATGCAATGTACAACCGTTTAACAGTCGAAACAAGCGGAACAGCTCGCAAATCTCGATGATTTCGTCGATTTTGAAGAAAACTAGCTGTCATTTCCTTCCAGCTTGAGATATTTCGACGTTTGAACGCTCATTTCACTCCTTTTTACGTGCAGAATGCAATGCACAACCGTTTAACCGTCGAAGCAAGCGGAACTGCTCGCAAATCTCGATGATTTCGTCGATTTTGATGAAAACTGACCGTCATTTCCTTCCCGTTTGAGATATTTCGAAGTTTAAGCGCTCTTTTTACTCCTTTTTACGTGCAGAATGTAATAAACAAACGTTTCACCGTCGAAACAAGCGGAACAGCTCGCAAATCTCTATGGTTTCGTCGATTTTGATGAAAACTGACCGTCATTTCCTTCCCGTTTGAGATATTTCGACGTTTTAGCGCTCTTTTTACTCCTTTTTACGTGCAGAACGTGATACACGCCAGTTTCAGCGTCGTAACAAGCCCAACAGCTCGCAAATCGCTTTGATTTCGTCGATTTTGAAGAAAACTAGCTGTCATTTCTTTCCAGCTTGAGATATTTCGACGTTTAAACGCTCATTTCACTAATTTTTACGTGCAGAATGTAATAAACAACCGTTTCACCGTCGAAACAAGCGGAACAGCACGCAAATCGCTTTGATTTCGTCGATTTTGAAGAAAACAAGCCGTCATTTCCTTCCCGTTTGAGATATTTCGAAGTTTAAGCGCTCTTTTTACTCCTTTTTACGTGCAGAATGTAATAAACAAACGTTTCACCGTCGAAACAAGCGGAACAGCTCGCAAATCTCTATGGTTTCGTCGATTTTGATGAAAACTGACCGTCATTTCCTTCCCGTTTGAGATATTTCGACGTTTTAGCGCTCTTTTTACTCCTTTTTACGTGCAGAACGTGATACACGCCAGTTTCAGCGTCGTAACAAGCCCAACAGCGCGCAAATCTCGATGATTTCGTCGATTTTGATGAAAACTGACCGTCATTTCCTTCCCGTTTGAGATATTTCGACGTTTTAGCGCTCTTTTTACTCCATTTAACGTGCAGAATACAATGCACAACCGTTTAACCGTCGAAACAAGCGGAACAGCTCGCAAATCTCGATGATTTCGTCGATTTTGATGAAAACTGACCGTCATTTCCATCCCGTTTGAGATATTTCGACGTTTAAGCACTCTTTTTACTCCATTTAACGTGCAGAACGTGATACACGCCAGTTTCAGCGTCGAAACAAGCCCAACAGCTCGCAAATCGCTTTGATTTCGTCGATTTTGAAGAAAACTAGCTGTCATTTCTTTCCAGCTTGAGATATTTCGACGTTTAAACGCTCATTTCACTAATTTTTACGTGCAGAATGTAATAAACAACCGTTTCACCGTCGAAACAAGCGGAACAGCACGCAAATCGCTTTGATTTCGTCGATTTTGAAGAAAACAAGCCGTCATTTCCTTCCCGTTTGAGATATTTCGACGTTTAAGCGCTCTTTTTACTCCATTTAACGTGCAGAACGTGATACACGCCAGTTTCAGCGTCGAAACAAGCCCAACAGCTCGCAAATCGCTTTGATTTCGTCGATTTTGAAGAAAACTAGCCGTCATTTCCTTCCCGTTTGAGATATTTCGACGTTTAAGCGCTCTTTTTACTCCATTTAACGTGCAGAACGTGATACACGCCAGTTTCAGCGTCGAAACAAGCGGAACAGCTCGCAAATCTCGATGATTTCGTCGATTTTGATGAAAACTGAACGTCATTTCCTTCCCGTTTGAGATATTTCGACGTTTTAGCGCTCTTTTTACTCCTTTTTACGTGCAGAATGTAATAAACAACCGTTTCACCGTCGAAACAAGCGGAACAGCTCGCAAATCTCGATGATTTCTTCGATTTTGATGAAAACTGACCGTCATTTCCTTCCCGTTTGAGATATTTCGACGTTTTAGCGCTCTTTTTACTCCTTTTTACGTGCAGAACGTAATAAACAATCGTTTCACCGTCAAAACAAACGGAACAGCTCGCAAATCTCGATGATTTCGTCGATTTTGATGAAAACTGACTGTCATTTCCTTCCCGTTTGAGATATTTCGACGTTTTAGCGCTCTTTTTACTCCTTTTTACGTGCAGAATGTAATAAACAACCGCTTAACCGTCGAAACAAGCGGAACAGCTCGCAAATCGCTTTGATTTCGTCGATTTTGAAGAAAACTAGCTATCATTTCCTTCCAGCTTGAGATATTTCGACGTTTAAGCGCTCTTTTTACTCCATTTAACGTGCAGAATACAATGCACAACCGTTTAACCGTCGAAACAAGCGGAGCTGCTCGCAAATCGCTTTGATTTCGTCGATTTTGAAGAAAACTAGTCGTCATTTCCTTCCCGTTTGAGATATTTCGACGTTTAAGCGCTCTTTTTACTCCATTTAACGTGCAGAACGTGATACACGCCAGTTTCAGCGTCGAAACAAGCCCAACAGCTCGCAAATCGCTTTGATTTCGTCGATTTTGAAGAAAACTAGCTGTCATTTCTTTCCAGCTTGAGATATTTCGACGTTTAAACGCTCATTTCACTAAATTTTGCGTGCAGAATGTAATAAACAACCGTTTCACCGTCGAAACAAGCGGAACAGCACGCAAATCGCTTTGATTTCGTCGATTTTGAAGAAAACTAGCCGTCATTTCCTTCCCGTTTGAGATATTTCGACGTTTAAGCGCTCGTTTTACTCCATTTAACGTGCAGAACGTGATACACGCCAGTTTCAGCGTCGAAACAAGCCCAACAGCTCGCAAATATCTTTGATTTCGTCGATTTTGAAGAAAACTAGCTGTCATTTCCTTCCCGTTTGAGATATTTCGACGTTTTAGCGCTCTTTTTACTCCTTTTTACGTGCAGAATGCGATGCACAACCGTTTAACAGTCGAAACAAGCGGAACAGCTCGCAAATCTCGATGATTTCGTCGATTTTGAAGAAAACTAGCTGTCATTTCCTTCCAGCTTGAGATATTTCGACGTTTGAACGCTCATTTCACTCCTTTTTACGTGCAGAATGCAATGCACAACCGTTTAACCGTCGAAGCA
>NW_027184929.1:0-68661 GCF_040668555.2 Bombus flavifrons
TAAGAGCTCGTTTTACTCCATTTAACGTGCAGAATGTAATACACGCCAGTTTCATCCTCGAAACAAGCGGAACAGCTCGCAAATCTCGATGATTTCCTCGATTTTGACGAAAACTAACCGTCGTTTCCTTCCCGTTTGAGATATTTCGACGTTTTAGAGCTCGTTTTACTCCATTTAACGTGCAGAATGTAATACACGCCAGTTTCATCCTCGAAACAAGCGGAACAGCTCGCAATCTCGATGATTTCCTCGATTTTGACGAAAACTAACCGTCGTTTCCTTCCCGTTTGAGATATTTCGACGTTTTAAAGCTCGTTTCACTCCACTTAACGTGCAGAATGTAATAAACAACCGTTTAACCGTCGAAACAAGCGGAACAGCTCGCAAATCTCGATGATTTCGTCGATTTTGATGAAAACTGACCGTCATTTCCTTCCCGTTTGAGATATTTCGACGTTTAAACGCTCTTTGTCACTCCTTTTTACGTGCAGAATGCAATGCACAACCGTTTAACCGTCGAAACAAGCGGAACAGCTCCCAAATCTCGATGATTTCGTCGATTTTGATGAAAACTGACCGTCATTTCCTTCCCGTTTGAGATATTTCGACGTTTAAACGCTCATTTCACTCCTTTTTACATGCAGAATGTAATAAACAACCGTTTAACCGTCGAAACAAGCGGGACAGCTCGCAAATCTCGATGATTTCGTCGATTTTGACGAAATCTAACCGTCGTTTCATTCTCCGTTTGAGATATTTCGACGTTTTAGAGCTCGTTTTTACTCCACTTAACGTGCAGAATGTAATACACGCCAGTTTCATCCTCGAAACGAGCGGGAGAGCTCGCAAATCTCGATGATTTCGTCGATTTTGACGAAAACTAACCGTCGTTTCCTTCCCGTTTGAGATATTTCGACGTTTAAGAGCTCGTTTTACTCCATTTAACGTGCAGAATGTAATACACGCCAGTTTCATCCTCGAAACAAGCGGGACAGCTCGCAAATCTCGATGATTTCGTCGATTTTGACGAAAACTAACCGTCGTTTCCTTCCCGTATGAGATATTTCGACGTTTAAGCGCTCTTTTTACTCCTTTTTACGTGCAGAAAGTAATAAACAACCGTTTAACCGTCGAAACAAGCGGAACAGCTCTCAAATCTCGATGATTTCGTCGATTTTGACGAAATGTAACCGTCGTTTCCTTCCCGTTTGAGATATTTCGACGTTTAAGAGCTCGTTTTTACTCCATTTAACGTGCAGAATGTAATACACGCCAGTTTCATCCTCGAAACAAGCGGAACAGCTCGCAAATCTCGATGATTTCCTCGATTTTGACGAAAACTAACCGTCGTTTCCTTCCCGTTTGAGATATTTCGACGTTTTAGAGCTCGTTTTACTCCATTTAACGTGCAGAATGTAATACACGCCAGTTTCATCCTCGAAACAAGCGGAACAGCTCGCAAATCTCGATGATTTCCTCGATTTTGACGAAACTAACCGTCGTTTCCTTCCCGTTTGAGATATTTCGACGTTTTAAAGCTCGTTTTACTCCACTTAACGTGCAGAATGTAATACACGTCAGTTTCATCCTCGAAACGAGCGGGACAGCTCGCAAATCTCGATGATTTCGTGGATTTTGACGAAAACTAATCGTCGTTTCCTTCCCGTTTGAGATATTTCGACGTTTAAGAGCTCTTTTTACTCCTTTTTACGTGCAGAATGTAATAAACAACCGTTTAACCGTCGAAACGAGCGGGCCTGCTCGCAATCTCGATGATTTCGACGATTTTGATGAAAACTGACCGTCATTTCCTTCCCGTTTGAGATATTTCGACGTTTAAACGCTCTTTTCACTCCTTTTTACGTGCAGAATGCAATGCACAACCGTTTAACCGTCGAAACAAGCGGAACAGCTCCCAAATCTCGATGATTTCGTCGATTTTGATGAAAACTGACCGTCATTTCCTTCCCGTTTGAGATATTTCGACGTTTAAACGCTCATTTCACTCCTTTTTACATGCAGAATGTAATAAACAACCGTTTAACCGTCGAAACAAGCGGGACAGCTCGCAAATCTCGATGATTTCGTCGATTTTGACGAAATCTAACCGTCGTTTCCTTCCCGTTTGAGATATTTCGACGTTTTAGAGCTCGTTTTACTCCACTTAACGTGCAGAATGTAATACACGCCAGTTTCATCCTCGAAACGAGCGGGACAGCTCGCAAATCTCGATGATTTCGTCGATTTTGACGAAAACTAACCGTCGTTTTCCTTCCCGTTTGAGATATTTCGACGTTTAAGAGCTCGTTTTACTCCATTTAACGTGCAGAATGTAATACACGCCAGTTTCATCCTCGAAACAAGCGGGACAGCTCGCAAATCTCGATGATTTCGTCGATTTTGACGAAAACTAACCGTCGTTTCCTTCCCGTATGAGATATTTCGACGTTTAAGCGCTCTTTTTACTCCTTTTTACGTGCAGAAAGTAATAAACAACCGTTTAACCGTCGAAACAAGCGGAACAGCTCTCAAATCTCGATGATTTCGTCGATTTTGACGAAATGTAACCGTCGTTTCCTTCCCGTTTGAGATATTTCGACGTTTAAGAGCTCGTTTTACTCCATTTAACGTGCAGAATGTAATACACGCCAGTTTCATCCTCGAAACAAGCGGGACAGCTCGCAAATCTCGATGATTTCGTCGATTTTGACGAAATCTAACCGTCGTTTCCTTCCCGTTTGAGATATTTCGACGTTTTAGAGCTCGTTTTACTCCACTTAACGTGCAGAATGTAATACACGCCAGTTTCATCTCGAAACGAGCGGGACAGCTCGCAAATCTCGATGATTTCGTCGATTTTGACGAAAACTAACCGTCGTTTCCTTCCCGTTTGAGATATTTCGAAGTTTAAGAGCTCGTTTTACTCCATTTAACGTGCAGAATGTAATACACGCCAGTTTCATCCTCGAAACAAGCGGGACAGCTCGCAAATCTCGATGATTTCGTCGATTTTGACGAAAACTAACCGTCGTTTCCTTCCCGTATGAGATATTTCGACGTTTAAGCGCTCTTTTTACTCCTTTTTACGTGCAGAAAGTAATAAACAACCGTTTAACCGTCGAAACAAGCGGAACAGCTCTCAAATCTCGATGATTTCGTCGATTTTGACGAAATGTAACCGTCGTTTCCTTCCGTTTGAGATATTTCGACGTTTAAGAGCTCGTTTTACTCCATTTAACGTGCAGAATGTAATACACGCCAGTTTCATCCTCGAAACAAGCGGAACAGCTCGCAAATCTCGATGATTTCCTCGATTTTGACGAAAACTAACCGTCGTTTCCTTCCCGTTTGAGATATTTCGACGATTTAGAGCTCGTTTTACTCCATTTAACGTGCAGAATGTAATACACGCCAGTTTCATCCTCGAAACAAGCGGAACAGCTCGCAAATCTCGATGATTTCCTCGATTTTGACGAAAACTAACCGTCGTTTCCTTCCCGTTTGAGATATTTCGACGTTTTAAAGCTCGTTTTACTCCACTTAACGTGCAGAATGTAATACACGTCAGTTTCATCCTCGAAACGAGCGGGACAGCTCGCAAATCTCGATGATTTCGTCGATTTTGACGAAAACTAATCGTCGTTTCCTTCCCGTTTGAGATATTTCGACGTTTAAGAGCTCTTTTTACTCCTTTTTACGTGCAGAATGTAATAAACAACCGTTTAACCGTCGAAACGAGCGGGCCTGCTCGCAAATCTCGATGATTTCGACGATTTTGACGAAAACTAACCGTCGTTTCCTTCCCGTTTGAGATATTTCGACGTTTAAGAGCTCGTTTTACTCCATTTAACGTGCAGAATGTAATACACGCCAGTTTCATCCTCGAAACGAGCGGGACAGCTCGCAAATCTCGATGATTTCGTCGATTTTGACGAAAACTAACCGTCGTTTCCTTCCCGTTTGAGATATTTCGACGTTTAAGAGCTCGTTTTACTCCATTTAACGTGCAGAATGTAATACACGCCAGTTTCATCCTCGAAACAAGCGGGACAGCTCGCAAATCTCGATGATTTCGTCGATTTTGACGAAAACTAATCGTCGTTTCCTTCCCGTTTGAGATATTTCGACGTTTAAGAGCTCTTTTTACTCCTTTTTACGTGCAGAATGTAATAAACAACCGTGTTAACCGTCGAAACGATCGGGCCTGCTCGCAAATCTCGATGATTTCGACGATTTTGACGAAAACTATCCGTCGTTTCCTTCCCGTTTGAGATATTTCGACGTTTAAGAGCTCGTTTTACTCCATTTAACGTGCAGAATGTAATACAAGCCAGTTTCATCCTCGAAACAAGCGGGACAGCTCGCAAATCTCGATGATTTCGTCGATTTTGACGAAAACTGACCGTCATTTCCTTCCCGTTTGAGATATTTCGACGTTTAAACGCTCATTTCACTCCTTTTTACGTGCAGAATGTAATAAACAACCGTTTAACCGTCGAAACAAGCGGAACAGCTCGCAAATCTCGATGATTTCGTCGATTTTGACGAAATCTAACCGTCGTTTCCTTCCCGTTTGAGATATTTCGACGTTTAAGCGCTCTTTTTACTCCTTTTTACGTGCAGAATGTAATAAACAACCGATTAACCGTCGAACAAGCGGGACAGCTCGCAAATCTCGATGATTTCGTCGATTTTGACGAAATCTAACCGTCGTTTCCTTCCGTTTGAGATATTTCGACGTTTTAGAGCTCGTATTACTCCACTTAACGTGCAGAATGCAATACACGCCAGTTTCATCCTCGAAA
This sequence comes from Bombus flavifrons, assembly GCF_040668555.2. Classification (NCBI taxonomy): domain Eukaryota; kingdom Metazoa; phylum Arthropoda; class Insecta; order Hymenoptera; family Apidae; genus Bombus; species Bombus flavifrons. Next base: position 4,806 of record NW_027184929.1, read on the forward strand.
CGAGCGGGACAGCTCGCAAATCTCGATGATTTCGTCGATTTTGACGAAAACTAACCGTCGGTTCCTTCCCGTTTGAGATATTTCGACGTTTAAGAGCTCGTTTTACTCCATTTAACGTGCAGAATGTAATACACGGCAGTTTCTTCCTCGAAACAAGCGGGACAGCTCGCAAATCTCGATGATTTCGTCGATTTTGACGAAAACTAACCGTCGTTTCCTTCCCGTTTGAGATATTTCGACGTTTAAGAGCTCGTTTTACTCCATTTAACGTGCAGAATGTAATACACGCCAGTTTCATCCTCGAAACAAGCGCAACAGCACGCAAATCTCGATGATTTCGTCGATTTTGATGAAAACTGACCGTCATTTCCTTCCCGTTTGAGATATTTCGACGTTTAAACGCTCATTTCACTCCTTTTTACGTGCAGAATGCAATGCACAACCGTTTAACCGTCGAAACAAGCGGAACAGCTCCCAAATCTCGATGATTTCGTCGATTTTGATGAAAACTGACCGTCATTTCCTTCCCGTTTGACATATTTCGACGTTTAAACGCTCATTTCACTCCTTTTTACATGCAGAATGTAATAAACAACCGTTTAACCGTCGAAACAAGCGGGACAGCTCGCAAATCTCGATGATTTCGTCGATTTTGACGAAATCTAACCGTCGTTTCTTTCCCGTTTGAGATATTTCGACGTTTTAGAGCTCGTTTTACTCCACTTAACGTGCAGAATGTAATACACGCCAGTTTCATCCTCGAAACGAGCGGGACAGCTCGCAAATCTCGATGATTTCGTCGATTTTGACGAAAACTAACCGTCGTTTCCTTCCCGTTTGAGATATTTCGACGTTTAAGGGCTCGTTTTACTCCATTTAACGTGCAGAATGTAATACACGCCAGTTTCATCCTCGAAACAAGCGGGACAGCTCGCAAATCTCGATGATTTCGTCGATTTTGACGAAAACTAATCGTCGTTTCCTTCCCGTTTGAGATATTTCGACGTTTAAGAGCTCTTTTTACTCCTTTTTACGTGCAGAATGTAATAAACAACCGTTTAACCGTCGAAACGAGCGGGCCTGCTCGCAAATCTCGATGACTTCGACGATTTTGACGAAAACTAACCGTCGTTTCCTTCCCGTTTGAGATATTTCGACGTTTAAGAGCTCGTTTTACTCCATTTAACGTGCAGAATGTAATACACGCCAGTTTCATCCTCGAAACGAGCGGGACAGCTCGCAAATCTCGATGATTTCGTCGATTTTGACGAAAACAAACCGTCGTTTCCTTCCCGTTTGAGATATTTCGACGTTTAAGAGCTCGTTTTACTCCATTTAACGTGCAGAATGTAATAAACAACCGTTTAACCGTCGAAACAAGCGGAACAGCTCTCAAATCTCGATGATTTCGTCGATTTTGACGAAATGTAACCGTCGTTTCCTTCCCGTTTGAGATATTTCGACGTTTAAGAGCTCGTTTTACTCCATTTAACGTGCAGAATGTAATACACGCAGTTTCATCCTCGAAACAAGCGGAACAGCTCGCAAATCTCGATGATTTCCTCGATTTTGACGAAAACTAACCGTCGTTTCCTTCCCGTTTGAGATATTTCGACGTTTAAGAGCTCGTTTTACTCCATTTAACGTGCAGAATGTAATACAAGCCAGTTTCATCCTCGAAACAAGCGGGACAGCTCGCAAATCTCGATGATTTCGTCGATTTTGACGAAAACTGACCGTCATTTCCTTCCCGTTTGAGATATTTCGACGTTTAAACGCTCATTTCACTCCTTTTTACGTGCAGAATGTAATAAACAACCGTTTAACCGTCGAAACAAGCGGAGCAGCTCGCAAATCTCGATGATTTCGTCGATTTTGATGAAATGTAACCGTCGTTTCCTTCCCGTTTGAGATATTTCGACGTTTAAGAGCTCGTTTTACTCCATTTAACGTGCAGAATGTAATACACGCCAGTTTCATCCTCGAAACAAGCGGAACAGCTCGCAAATCTCGATGATTTCCTCGATTTTGACGAAAACTAACCGTCGTTTCCTTCCCGTTTGAGATATTTCGACGTTTTAGAGCTCGTTTTACTCCATTTAACGTGCAGAATGTAATACACGCCAGTTTCATCCTCGAAACAAGCGGAACAGCTCGCAAATCTCGATGATTTCCTCGATTTTGACGAAAACTAACCGTCGTTTCCTTCCCGTTTGAGATATTTCGACGTTTTAAAGCTCGTTTTACTCCACTTAACGTGCAGAATGTAATACACGTCAGTTTCATCCTCGAAACGAGCGGGACAGCTCGCAAATCTCGATGATTTCGTCGATTTTGACGAAAACTAATCGTCGTTTCCTTCCAATTTGAGATATTTCGACGTTTAAGAGCTCTTTTTACTCCTTTTTACGTGCAGAATGTAATAAACAACCGTTTAACCGTCGAAACGAGCGGGCCTGCTCGCAAATCTCGATGATTTCGACGATTTTGACGAAAACTATCCGTCGTTTCCTTCCGTTTGAGATATTTCGACGTTTAAGAGCTCGTTTTACTCCATTTAACGTGCAGAATGTAATACAAGCCAGTTTCATCCTCGGAACAAGCGGGACAGCTCGCAAATCTCGATGATTTCGTCGATTTTGACGAAAACTGACCGTCATTTCCTTCCCGTTTGAGATATTTCGACGTTTAAACGCTCATTTCACTCCTTTTTACGTGCAGAATGTAATACACGTCAGTTTCATCCTCGAAACGAGCGGGACAGCTCGCAAATCTCGATGATTTCGTCGATTTTGACGAAAACTAATCGTCGTTTCCTTCCCGTTTGAGATATTTCGACGTTTAAGAGCTCTTTTTACTCCTTTTTACGTGCAGAATGTAATAAACAACCGTTTAACCGGTCGAACAAGCGGGACAGCTCGCAAATCTCGATGATTTCGTTGATTTTGACGAAATCTAACCGTCGTTTCCTTCCCGTTTGAGATATTTCGACGTTTTAGAGCTCGTATTACTCCACTTAACGTGCAGAATGCAATACACGCCAGTTTCATCCTCGAAACGAGCGGGACAGCTCGCAAATCTCGATGATTTCGTCGATTTTGACGAAAACTAACCGTCGGTTCCTTCCCGTTTGAGATATTTCGACGTTTAAGAGCTCGTTTTACTCCATTTAACGTGCAGAATGTAATACACGGCAGTTTCTTCCTCGAACAAGCGGGGACAGCTCGCAAATCTCGATGATTTCGTCGATTTTGACGAAAACTAACCGTCGTTTCCTTCCCGTTTGAGATATTTCGGCGTTTAAGAGCTCGTTTTACTCCATTTAACGTGCAGAATGTAATACACGCCAGTTTCATCCTCGAAACAAGCGCAACAGCACGCAAATCTCGATGATTTCGTCGATTTTGATGAAAACTGACCGTCATTTCCTTCCCGTTTGAGATATTTCGACGTTTAAACGCTCATTTCACTCCTTTTTACGTGCAGAATGCAATGCACAACCGTTTAACCGTCGAAACAAGCGGAACAGCTCCCAAATCTCGATGATTTCGTCGATTTTGATGAAAACTGACCGTCATTTCCTTCCCGTTTGAGATATTTCGACGTTTAAACGCTCATTTCACTCCTTTTTACGTGCAGAATGTAATAAACAACCGTTTAACCGTCGAAACGAGCGGGCCTGCTCGCAAATTTCGATGATTTCGACGATTTTGACGAAAACTAACCGTCGTTTCCTTCCCGTTTGAGATATTTCGACGTTTAAGAGCTCGTTTTACTCCATTTAACGTGCAGAATGCAATACACGCCAGTTTCATCCTCGAAACGAGCGGGACAGCTCGCAAATCTCGATGATTTCGTCGATTTTGACGAAAACTAACCGTCGTTTCCTTCCCGTTTGAGATATTTCGACGTTTAAGAGCTCGTTTTACTCCATTTAACGTGCAGAATGTAATACACGCCAGTTTCATCCTCGAAACAAGCGGGACAGCTCGCAAATCTCGATGATTTCGTCGATTTTGACGAAAACTAACCGTCGTTTCCTTCCCGTATGAGATATTTCGACATTTAAGCGCTCTTTTTACTCCTTTTTACGTGCAGAAAGTAATAAACAACCGTTTAACCGTCGAAACAAGCGGAACAGCTCTCAAATCTCGATGATTTCGTCGATTTTGACGAAATGTAACCGTCGTTTCCTTCCCGTTGAGATATTTCGAAGTTTAAACGCTCATTTCACTCCTTTTTACGTGCAGAATGCAATGCACAACCGTTTTAACCGTCGAAACAAGCGGGACAGCTCGCAAATCTCGATGATTTCGTCGATTTTGACGAAATCTAACCGTCGTTTCCTTCCCGTTTGAGATATTTCGACGTTTTAGAGCTCGTATTACTCCACTTAACGTGCAGAATGCAATACACGCCAGTTTCATCCTCGAAACGAGCGGGACAGCTCGCAAATCTCGATGATTTCGTCGATTTTGACGAAAACTAACCGTCGTTTCCTTCCCGTTTGAGATATTTCGACGTTTAAGAGCTCGTTTTACTCCATTTAACGTGCAGAATGTAATACACGCCAGTTTCATCCTCGAAACAAGCGGAACAGCTCGCAAATCTCGATGATTTCCTCGATTTTTGACGAAAACTAATCGTCGTTTCCTTCCCGTTTGAGATATTTCGACGTTTTAGAGCTCGTTTTACTCCATTTAACGTGCAGAATGTAATACACGCCAGTTTCATCCTCGAAACAAGCGGAACAGCTCGCAAATCTCGATGATTTCCTCGATTTTGACGAAAACTAACCGTCGTTTCCTTCCCGTTTGAGATATTTCGACGTTTTAAAGCTCGTTTTACTCCACTTAACGTGCAGAATGTAATACACGTCAGTTTCATCCTCGAAACGAGCGGGACAGCTCGCAAATCTCGATGATTTCGTCGATTTGACGAAAACTAATCGTCGTTTCCTTCCCGTTTGAGATATTTCGACGTTTAAGAGCTCATTTTACTCCTTTTTACGTGCAGAATGTAATAAACAACCGCTTAACCGTCGAAACGAGCGGGCCTGCTCGCAAATCTCGATGATTTCGACGATTTTGACGAAAACTATCCGTCGTTTCCTTCCCGTTTGAGATATTTCGACGTTTAAGAGCTCGTTTTACTCCATTTAACGTGCAGAATGTAATACAAGCCAGTTTCATCCTCGGAACAAGCGGGACAGCTCGCAAATCTCGATGATTTCGTCGATTTTGACGAAAACTGACCGTCATTTCCTTCCCGTTTGAGATATTTCGACGTTTAAACGCTCATTTCACTCCTTTTTACGTGCAGAATGTAATACACGTCAGTTTCATCCTCGAAACGAGCGGGACAGCTCGCAAATCTCGATGATTTCGTCGATTTTGACGAAAACTAATCGTCGTTTCCTTCCGTTTGAGATATTTCGACGTTTAAGAGCTCTTTTTACTCCTTTTTCCGTGCAGAATGCAATGCACAACCGGTTTAACCGTCGAACAAGCGGGACAGCTCGCAAATCTCGATGATTTCGTTGATTTTGACGAAATCTAACCGTCGTTTCCTTCCCGTTTGAGATATTTCGACGTTTTAGAGCTCGTATTACTCCACTTAACGTGCAGAATGCAATACACGCCAGTTTCATCCTCGAAACGAGCGGGACAGCTCGCAAATCTCGATGATTTCGTCGATTTTGACGAAAACTAACCGTCGGTTCCTTCCCGTTTGAGATATTTCGACGTTTAAGAGCTCGTTTTACTCCATTTAACGTGCAGAATGTAATACACGGCAGTTTCTTCCTCGAAACAAGCGGGACAGCTCGCAAATCTCGATGATTTCGTCGATTTTGACGAAAACTAACCGTCGTTTCCTTCCCGTTTGAGATATTTCGGCGTTTAAGAGCTCGTTTTACTCCATTTAACGTGCAGAATGTAATACACGCCAGTTTCATCCTCGAAACAAGCGCAACAGCACGCAAATCTCGATGATTTCGTCGATTTTGATGAAAACTGACCGTCATTTCCTTCCCGTTTGAGATATTTCGACGTTTAAACGCTCATTTCACTCCTTTTTACGTGCAGAATGCAATGCACAACCGTTTAACCGTCGAAACAAGCGGAACAGCTCCCAAATCTCGATGATTTCGTCGATTTTGATGAAAACTGACCGTCATTTCCTTCCCGTTTGAGATATTTCGACGTTTAAACGCTCATTTCACTCCTTTTTACGTGCAGAATGTAATAAACAACCGTTTAACCGTCGAAACGAGCGGGCCTGCTCGCAAATCTCGATGATTTCGACGATTTTGACGAAACTAACCGTCGTTTCCTCCCCGTTTGAGATATTTCGACGTTTAAGAGCTCGTTTTACTCCATTTAACGTGCAGAATGTAATACACGCCAGTTTCATCCTCGAAACGAGCGGGACAGCTCGCAAATCTCGATGATTTCGTCGATTTTGACGAAAACTAACCGTCGTTTCCTTCCCGTTTGAGATATTTCGGACGTTTAAGAGCTCGTTTTACTACATTTAACGTGCAGAATGTAATACACGCAGTTTCATCCTCGAAACAAGCGGGACAGCTCGCAAATCTCGATGATTTCGTCGATTTTGACGAAAACTAACCGTCGTTTCCTTCCCGTATGAGATATTTCGACGTTTAAGCGCTCTTTTTACTCCTTTTTACGTGCAGAAAGTAATAAACAACCGTTTAAACCGTCGAAACAAGCGGAACAGCTCTCAAATCTCGATGATTTCGTCGATTTTGACGAAATGTAACCGTCGTTTCCTTCCCGTTTGAGATATTTCGACGTTTAAGAGCACGTTTACTCCATTTAACGTGCAGAATGTAATACACGCCAGTTTCATCCTCGAAACAAGCGGAACAGCTCGCAAATCTCGATGATTTCCTCGATTTTGACGAAAACTAACCGTCGTTTCCTTCCGTTTGAGATATTTCGACGTTTAAGAGCTCGTTTTACTCCATTTAACGTGCAGAATGTAATACAAGCCAGTATCATCCTCGAAACAAGCGGGACAGCTCGCAAATCTCGATGATTTCGTCGATTTTGACGAAAACTGACCGTCATTTCCTTCCCGTTTGAGATATTTCGACGTTTTAAACGCTCATTTCACTCCTTTTTACGTGCAGAATGTAATAAACAACCGTTTAACCGTCGAAACAAGCGGTACAGCTCGCAAATCTCGATGATTTTGCGTCGATTTTGATGAAAACTGACCGTCATTTCCTTCCGTTTGAGATATTTCGACGTTTAAACGCTCATTTCACTCCTTTTTACGTGCAGAATGTAATAAACAACCGTTTAACCGTCGAAACGAGCGGGCCTGCTCGCAAATCTCGATGATTTCGACGATTTTGACGAAAACTAACCGTCGTTTCCTTTCCGTTTGAGATATTTCGACGTTTAAGAGCTCGTTTTACTCCATTTAACGTGCAGAATGTAATACACGCCAGTTTCATCCTCGAAACGAGCGGGACAGCTCGCAAATCTCGATGATTTCGTCGATTTTGACGAAAACTAACCGTCGTTTCCTTCCCGTTTGAGATATTTCGACGTTTAAGAGCTCGTTTTACTCCATTTAACGTGCAGAATGTAATACACGCCAGTTTCATCCTCGAAACAAGCGGGACAGCTCGCAAATCTCGATGATTTCGTCGATTTTGACGAAAACTAACCGTCGTTTCCTTCCCGTATGAGATATTTCGACGTTTAAGCGCTCTTTTTACTCCTTTTTACGTGCAGAAAGTAATAAACAACGTTTAACCGTCGAAACAAGCGGAACAGCTCTCAAATCTCGATGATTTCGTCGATTTTGACGAAATGTAACCGTCGTTTCCTTCCCGTTTGAGATATTTCGACGTTTAAGAGCTCGTTTTACTCCATTTAACGTGCAGAATGTAATACACGCCAGTTTCATCCTCGAAACAAGCGGAACAGCTCGCAAATCTCGATGATTTCCTCGATTTTGACGAAAACTAACCGTCGTTTCCTTCCCGTTTGAGATATTTCGACGTTTAAGAGCTCGTTTTACTCCATTTAACGTGCAGAATGTAATACAAGCCAGTTTCATCCTCGGAACAAGCGGGACAGCTCGCAAATCTCGATGATTTCGTCGATTTTGACGAAAACTGACCGTCATTTCCTTCCCGTTTGAGATATTTCGACGTTTAAACGCTCATTTCACTCCTTTTTACGTGCAGAATGTAATAAACAACCGTTTAACCGTCGAAACAAGCGGAACAGCTCGCAAATCTCGATGATTTCGTCGATTTTGACGAAATCTAACCGTCGTTTCCTTCCCGTTTGAGATATTTCGACGTTTAAGCGCTCTTTTTACTCCTTTTTACGTGCAGAATGTAATAAACAACCGTTTAACCGTCGAACAAGCGGGACAGCTCGCAAATCTCGATGATTTCGTCGATTTTGACGAAATCTAACCGTCGTTTCCTTCCCGTTTGAGATATTTCGACGTTTTAGAGCTCGTATTACTCCACCTAACGTGCAGAATGCAATACACGCCAGTTTCATCCTCGAAACGAGCGGGACAGCTCGCAAATCTCGATGATTTCGTCGATTTTGACGAAAACTAACCGTCGTTTCCTTCCCGTTTGAGATATTTCGACGTTTAAGAGCTCGTTTTACTCCATTTAACGTGCAGAATGTAATACACGGCAGTTTCTTCCTCGAAACAAGCGGGACAGCTCGCAAATCTCGATGATTTCGTCGATTTTGACGAAAACTAACCGTCGTTTCCTTCCCGTTTGAGATATTTCGACGTTTAAGAGCTCGTTTTACTCCATTTAACGTGCAGAATGTAATACACGCCAGTTTCATCCTCGAAACAAGCGCAACAGCACGCAAATCTCGATGATTTCGTCGATTTTGATGAAAACTGACCGTCATTTCCTTCCCGTTTGAGATATTTCGACGTTTAAACGCTCTTTTCACTCCTTTTTACGTGCAGAATGCAATGCACAACCGTTTAACCGTCGAAACAAGCGGAACAGCTCCCAAATCTCGATGATTTCGTCGATTTTGATGAAAACTGACCGTCATTTCCTTCCCGTTTGAGATATTTCGACGTTTAAACGCTCATTTCACTCCTTTTTACATGCAGAATGTAATAAACAACCGTTTAACCGTCGAAACAAGCGGGACATCTCGCAAATCTCGATGATTTCGTCGATTTTGACGAAATCTAACCGTCGTTTCCTTCCCGTTTGAGATATTTCGACGTTTTAGAGCTCGTTTTACTCCACTTAACGTGCAGAATGTAATACACGCCAGTTTCATCCTCGAAACGAGCGGGACAGCTCGCAAATCTCGATGATTTCGTCGATTTTGACGAAAACTAACCGTCGTTTCCTTCCCGTTTGAGATATTTCGACGTTTAAGAGCTCGTTTTACTCCATTTAACGTGCAGAATGTAATACACGCCAGTTTCATCCTCGAAACAAGCGGGACAGCTCGCAAATCTCGATGATTTCGTCGATTTTGACGAAAACTAACCGTCGTTTCCTTCCCGTATGAGATATTTCGACGTTTAAGCGCTCTTTTTACTCCTTTTTACGTGCAGAAAGTAATAAACAACCGTTTAACCGTCGAAACAAGCGGAACAGCTCTCAAATCTCGATGATTTCGTCGATTTTGACGAAATGTAACCGTCGTTTCCTTCCCGTTTGAGATATTTCGACGTTTAAGAGCTCGTTTTACTCCATTTAACGTGCAGAATGTAATACACGCCAGTTTCATCCTCGAAACAAGCGGAAGAGCTCGCAAATCTCGATGATTTCCTCGATTTTGACGAAAACTAACCGTCGTTTCCTTCCCGTTTGAGATATTTCGACGTTTTAGAGCTCGTTTTACTCCATTTAACGTGCAGAATGTAATACACGCCAGTTTCATCCTCGAAACAAGCGGAACAGCTCGCAAATCTCGATGATTTCCTCGATTTTGACGAAAACTAACCGTCGTTTCCTTCCCGTTTGAGATATTTCGACGTTTTAAAGCTCGTTTTACTCCACTTAACGTGCAGAATGTAATACACGTCAGTTTCATCCTCGAAACGAGCGGGACAGCTCGCAAATCTCGATGATTTCGTCGATTTTGACGAAAACTAATCGTCGTTTCCTTCCCGTTTGAGATATTTCGACGTTTAAGAGCTCTTTTTACTCCTTTTTACGTGCAGAATGTAATAAACAACCGTTTAACCGTCGAAACGAGCGGGCCTGCTCGCAAATCTCGATGATTTCGACGATTTAGACGAAAACTAACCGTCGTTTCCTTCCCGTTTGAGATATTTCGACGTTTAAGAGCTCGTTTTACTCCATTTAACGTGCAGAATGTAATACACGCCAGTTTCATCCTCGAAACGAGCGGGACAGCTCGCAAATCTCGATGATTTCGTCGATTTTGACGAAAACTAACCGTCGTTTCCTTCCCGTTTGAGATATTTCGACGTTTAAGAGCTCGTTTTACTCCATTTAACGTGCAGAATGTAATACACGCCAGTTTCATCCTCGAAACAAACGGGACAGCTCTCAAATCTCGATGATTTCGTCGATTTTGACGAAATGTAACCGTCGTTTCCTTCCCGTTTGAGATATTTCGACGTTTAAGAGCTCGTTTTACTCCATTTAACGTGCAGAATGTAATACACGCCAGTTTCATCCTCGAAACAAGCGGAACAGCTCGCAAATCTCGATGATTTCCTCGATTTTGACGAAAACTAACCGTCGTTTCCTTCCCGTTTGAGATATTTCGACGTTTTAAAGCTCGTTTTACTCCACTTAACGTGCAGAATGTAATACACGCCAGTTTCATCCTCGAAACGAGCGGGACAGCTCGCAAATCTCGATGATTTCGTCGATTTTGTCGAAAACTAATCGTCGTTTCCTTCCCGTTTGAGATATTTCGACGTTTAAGAGCTCTTTTTACTCCTTTTTACGTGCAGAATGTAATAAACAACCGTTTAACCGTCGAAACGAGCGGGCCTGCTCGCAAATCTCGATGATTTCGACGATTTTGACGAAAACTATCCGTCGTTTCCTTCCCGTTTGAGATATTTCGACGTTTTAAGAGCTCGTTTTACTCCATTTAACGTGCAGAATGTAATACAAGCCAGTTTCATCCTCGAAACAAGCGGGACAGCTCGCAAATCTCGATGATTTCGTCGATTTTGACGAAAACTGACCGTCATTTCCTTCCCGTTTGAGATATTTCGACGTTTAAACGCTCATTTCACTCCTTTTTACGTGCAGAATGTAATAAACAACCGTTTAACCGTCGAAACAAGCGGAACAGCTCGCAAATCTCGATGATTTCGTCGATTTTGACGAAATCTAACCGTCGTTTCCTTCCCGTTTGAGATATTTCGACGTTTAAGCGCTCTTTTTACTCCTTTTTACGTGCAGAATGTAATAAACAACCGTTTAACCGTCGAACAAGCGGGACAGCTCGCAAATCTCGATGATTTCGTCGATTTTGACGAAATCTAACCGTCGTTTCCTTCGCGTTTGAGATATTTCGACGTTTTAGAGCTCGTATTACTCCACTTAACGTGCAGAATGCAATACACGCCAGTTTCATCCTCGAAACGAGCGGGACAGCTCGCAAATCTCGATGATTTCGTCGATTTTGACGAAAACTAACCGTCGTTTCCTTCCCGTTTGAGATATTTCGACGTTTAAGAGCTCGTTTTACTCCATTTAACGTGCAGAATGTAATACACGGCAGTTTCTTCCTCGAAACAAGTGGGACAGCTCGCAAATCTCGATGATTTCGTCGATTTTGACGAAAACTAACCGTCGTTTCCTTCCGGTTTGAGATATTTCGACGTTTAAGAGCTCGTTTTACTCCATTTAACGTGCAGAATGTAATACACGCCAGTTTCATCCTCGAAACAAGCGCAACAGCACGCAAATCTCGATGATTTCGTCGATTTTGATGAAAACTGACCGTCATTTCCTTCCCGTTTGAGATATTTCGACGTTTAAACGCTCATTTCACTCCTTTTTACGTGCAGAATGCAATGCACAACCGTTTAACCGTCGAAACAAGCGGGACAGCTCGCAAATCTCGATGATTTCGTCGATTTTGACGAAAACTAATCGTCGTTTCCTTCCCGTTTGAGATATTTCGACGTTTAAGAGCTGTTTTTACTCCTTTTTACGTGCAGAATGTAATAAACAACCGTTTAACCGTCGAAACGAGCGGGCCTGCTCGCAAATCTCGATGATTTCGACGATTTAGACGAAAACTAACCGTCGTTTCCTTCCCGTTTGAGATATTTCGACGTTTAAGAGCTCGTTTTACTCCATTTAACGTGCAGAATGTAATACACGCCAGTTTCATCCTCGAAACGAGCGGGACAGCTCGCAAATCTCGATGATTTCGTCGATTTTGACGAAAACTAACCGTCGTTTCCTTCCCGTTTGAGATATTTCGACGTTTAAGAGCTCGTTTTACTCCATTTAACGTGCAGAATGTAATACACGCCAGTTTCATCCTCGAAACAAGCGGGACAGCTCGCAAATCTCGATGATTTCGTCGATTTTGACGAAAACTAACTGTCGTTTCCTTCCCGTATGAGATATTTCGACGTTTAAGCGCTCTTTTTACTCCTTTTTACGTGCAGAATGCAATGCACGCCAGTTTCATCCTCGAAACAAGCGGAACAGCTCGCAAATCTCGATGATTTCCTCGATTTTGACGAAAACTAACCGTCGTTTCCTTCCCGTTTGAGATATTTCGACGTTTTAAAGCTCGTTTTACTCCACTTAACGTGCAGAATGTAATACACGCCAGTTTCATCCTCGAAACGAGCGGGACAGCTCGCAAATCTCGATGATTTCGTCGATTTTGTCGAAAACTAATCGTCGTTTCCTTCCCGTTTGAGATATTTCGACGTTTAAGAGCTCTTTTTACTCCTTTTTACGTGCAGAATGTAATAAACAACCGTTTAACCGTCGAAACGAGCGGGCCTGCTCGCAAATCTCGATGATTTCGACGATTTTGACGAAAACTATCCGTCGTTTCCTTCCCGTTTGAGATATTTCGACGTTTTAAGAGCTCGTTTTACTCCATTTAACGTGCAGAATGTAATACAAGCCAGTTTCATCCTCGAAACAAGCGGGACAGCTCGCAAATCTCGATGATTTCGTCGATTTTGACGAAAACTGACCGTCATTTCCTTCCCGTTTGAGATATTTCGACGTTTAAACGCTCATTTCACTCCTTTTTACGTGCAGAATGTAATAAACAACCGTTTAACCGTCGAAACAAGCGGAACAGCTCGCAAATCTCGATGATTTCGTCGATTTTGACGAAATCTAACCGTCGTTTCCTTCCCGTTTGAGATATTTCGACGTTTAAGCGCTCTTTTTACTCCTTTTTACGTGCAGAATGTAATAAACAACCGTTTAACCGTCGAACAAGCGGGACAGCTCGCAAATCTCGATGATTTCGTCGATTTTGACGAAATCTAACCGTCGTTTCCTTCGCGTTTGAGATATTTCGACGTTTTAGAGCTCGTATTACTCCACTTAACGTGCAGAATGCAATACACGCCAGTTTCATCCTCGAAACGAGCGGGACAGCTCGCAAATCTCGATGATTTCGTCGATTTTGACGAAAACTAACCGTCGTTTCCTTCCCGTTTGAGATATTTCGACGTTTAAGAGCTCGTTTTACTCCATTTAACGTGCAGAATGTAATACACGGCAGTTTCTTCCTCGAAACAAGTGGGACAGCTCGCAAATCTCGATGATTTCGTCGATTTTGACGAAAACTAACCGTCGTTTCCTTCCGGTTTGAGATATTTCGACGTTTAAGAGCTCGTTTTACTCCATTTAACGTGCAGAATGTAATACACGCCAGTTTCATCCTCGAAACAAGCGCAACAGCAAGCAAATCTCGATGATTTCGTCGATTTTGATGAAAACTGACCGTCATTTCCTTCCCGTTTGAGATATTTCGACGTTTAAACGCTCATTTCACTCCTTTTTACGTGCAGAATGCAATGCACAACCGTTTAACCGTCGAAACAAGCGGGACAGCTCGCAAATCTCGATGATTTCGTCGATTTTGACGAAATCTAACCGTCGTTTCTTTCCCGTTTGAGATATTTCGACGTTTTAGAGCTCGTTTTACTCCACTTAACGTGCAGAATGTAATACACGCCAGTTTCATCCTCGAAACGAGCGGGACAGCTCGCAAATCTCGATGATTTCGTCGATTTTGACGAAAACTAACCGTCGTTTCCTTCCCGTTTGAGATATTTCGACGTTTAAGAGCTCGTTTTACTCCATTTAACGTGCAGAATGTAATACACGCCAGTTTCATCCTCGAAACAAGCGGGACAGCTCGCAAATCTCGATGATTTCGTCGATTTTGACGAAAACTAACTGTCGTTTCCTTCCCGTATGAGATATTTCGACGTTTAAGCGCTCTTTTTACTCCTTTTTACGTGCAGAATGCAATGCACAACCGTTTAACCGTCGAAACAAGCGGAACAGCTCCCAAATCTCGATGATTTCGTCGATTTTGATGAAAACTGACCGTCATTTCCTTCCCGTTTGAGATATTTCGACGTTTAAACGCTCATTTCACTCCTTTTTACATGCAGAATGTAATAAACAACCGTTTAACCGACGAAACAAGCGGGACAGCTCGCAAATCTCGATGATTTCGTCAATTTTGACGAAATCTAACCGTCGTTTCCTTCCCGTTTGAGATATTTCGACGTTTTAGAGCTCGTTTTACTCCACCTAACGTGCAGAATGTAATACACGCCAGTTTCATCCTCGAAACGAGCGGGACAGCTCGCAAATCTCGATGATTTCGTCGATTTTGACGAAAACTAATCGTCGTTTCCTTCCCGTTTGAGATATTTCGACGTTTAAGAGCTCTTTTTACTCCTTTTTACGTGCAGAATGTAATAAACAACCGTTTAACCGTCGAAACGAGCGGGCCTGCTCGCAAATCTCGATGATTTCGACGATTTAGACGAAAACTAACCGTCGTTTCCTTCCCGTTTGAGATATTTCGACGTTTAAGAGCTCGTTTTACTCCATTTAACGTGCAGAATGTAATACACGCCAGTTTCATCCTCGAAACGAGCGGGACAGCTCGCAAATCTCGATGATTTCGTCGATTTTGACGAAAACTAACCGTCGTTTCCTTCCCGTTTGAGATATTTCGACGTTTAAGAGCTCGTTTTACTCCATTTAACGTGCAGAATGTAATACACGCCAGTTTCATCCTCGAAACAAACGGGACAGCTCTCAAATCTCGATGATTTCGTCGATTTTGACGAAATGTAACCGTCGTTTCCTTCCCGTTTGAGATATTTCGACGTTTAAGAGCTCGTTTTACTCCATTTAACGTGCAGAATGTAATACACGCCAGTTTCATCCTCGAAACAAGCGGAACAGCTCGCAAATCTCGATGATTTCCTCGATTTTGACGAAAACTAACCGTCGTTTCCTTCCCGTTTGAGATATTTCGACGTTTTAAAGCTCGTTTTACTCCACTTAACGTGCAGAATGTAATACACGCCAGTTTCATCCTCGAAACGAGCGGGACAGCTCGCAAATCTCGATGATTTCGTCGATTTTGTCGAAAACTAATCGTCGTTTCCTTCCCGTTTGAGATATTTCGACGTTTAAGAGCTCTTTTTACTCCTTTTTACGTGCAGAATGTAATAAACAACCGTTTAACCGTCGAAACGAGCGGGCCTGCTCGCAAATCTCGATGATTTCGACGATTTTGAAGAAAACTATCCGTCGTTTCCTTCCCGTTTGAGATATTTCGACGTTTTAAGAGCTCGTTTTACTCCATTTAACGTGCAGAATGTAATACAAGCCAGTTTCATCCTCGAAACAAGCGGGACAGCTCGCAAATCTCGATGATTTCGTCGATTTTGACGAAAACTGACCGTCATTTCCTTCCCGTTTGAGATATTTCGACGTTTAAACGCTCATTTCACTCCTTTTTACGTGCAGAATGTAATAAACAACCGTTTAACCGTCGAAACAAGCGGAACAGCTCGCAAATCTCGATGATTTCGTCGATTTTGACGAAATCTAACCGTCGTTTCCTTCCCGTTTGAGATATTTCGACGTTTAAGCGCTCTTTTTACTCCTTTTTACGTGCAGAATGTAATAAACAACCGTTTAACCGTCGAACAAGCGGGACAGCTCGCAAATCTCGATGATTTCGTCGATTTTGACGAAATCTAACCGTCGTTTCCTTCGCGTTTGAGATATTTCGACGTTTTAGAGCTCGTATTACTCCACTTAACGTGCAGAATGCAATACACGCCAGTTTCATCCTCGAAACGAGCGGGACAGCTCGCAAATCTCGATGATTTCGTCGATTTTGACGAAAACTAACCGTCGTTTCCTTCCCGTTTGAGATATTTCGACGTTTAAGAGCTCGTTTTACTCCATTTAACGTGCAGAATGTAATACACGGCAGTTTCTTCCTCGAAACAAGTGGGACAGCTCGCAAATCTCGATGATTTCGTCGATTTTGACGAAAACTAACCGTCGTTTCCTTCCGGTTTGAGATATTTCGACGTTTAAGAGCTCGTTTTACTCCATTTAACGTGCAGAATGTAATACACGCCAGTTTCATCCTCGAAACAAGCGCAACAGCACGCAAATCTCGATGATTTCGTCGATTTTGATGAAAACTGACCGTCATTTCCTTCCCGTTTGAGATATTTCGACGTTTAAACGCTCATTTCACTCCTTTTTACGTGCAGAATGCAATGCACAACCGTTTAACCGTCGAAACAAGCGGGACAGCTCGCAAATCTCGATGATTTCGTCGATTTTGACGAAATCTAACCGTCGTTTCTTTCCCGTTTGAGATATTTCGACGTTTTAGAGCTCGTTTTACTCCACTTAACGTGCAGAATGTAATACACGCCAGTTTCATCCTCGAAACGAGCGGGACAGCTCGCAAATCTCGATGATTTCGTCGATTTTGACGAAAACTAACCGTCGTTTCCTTCCCGTTTGAGATATTTCGACGTTTAAGAGCTCGTTTTACTCCATTTAACGTGCAGAATGTAATACACGCCAGTTTCATCCTCGAAACAAGCGGGACAGCTCGCAAATCTCGATGATTTCGTCGATTTTGACGAAAACTAACCGTCGTTTCCTTCCCGTATGAGATATTTCGACGTTTAAGCGCTCTTTTTACTCCTTTTTACGTGCAGAATGCAATGCACAACCGTTTAACCGTCGAAACAAGCGGAACAGCTCCCAAATCTCGATGATTTCGTCGATTTTGATGAAAACTGACCGTCATTTCCTTCCCGTTTGAGATATTTCGACGTTTAAACGCTCATTTCACTCCTTTTTACATGCAGAATGTAATAAACAACCGTTTAACCGTCGAAACAAGCGGGACAGCTCGCAAATCTCGATGATTTCGTCGATTTTGACGAAATCTAACCGTCGTTTCCTTCCCGTTTGAGATATTTCGACGTTTTAGAGCTCGTTTTACTCCACTTAACGTGCAGAATGTAATACACGCCAGTTTCATCCTCGAAACGAGCGGGACAGCTCGCAAATCTCGATGATTTCGTCGATTTTGACGAAAACTAACCGTCGTTTCCTTCCCGTTTGAGATATTTCGACGTTTAAGGGCTCGTTTTACTCCATTTAACGTGCAGAATGTAATACACGCCAGTTTCATCCTCGAAACAAGCGGGACAGCTCGCAAATCTCGATGATTTCGTCGATTTTGACGAAAACTAACCGTCGTTTCCTTCCCGTATGAAATATTTCGACGTTTAAGAGCTCTTTTTACTCCTTTTTACGTGCAGAATGTAATAAACAACCGTTTAACCGTCGAAACGAGCGGGCCTGCTCGCAAATCTCGATGATTTCGACGATTTTGACGAAAACTAACCGTCGTTTCCTTCCCGTTTGAGATATTTCGACGTTTAAGAGCTCGTTTTACTCCATTTAACGTGCAGAATGTAATACACGCCAGTTTCATCCTCGAAACGAGCGGGACAGCTCGCAAATCTCGATGATTTCGTCGATTTTGACGAAAACTAACCGTCGTTTCCTTCCCGTTTGAGATATTTCGACGTTTAAGAGCTCGTTTTACTCCATTTAACGTGCAGAATGTAATACACGCCAGTTTCATCCTCGAAACAAACGGGACAGCTCGCAAATCTCGATGATTTCGTCGATTTTGACGAAAACTAACCGTCGTTTCCTTCCCGTATGAGATATTTCGACGTTTAAGCGCTCTTTTTACTCCTTTTTACGTGCAGAAAGTAATAAACAACCGTTTAACCGTCGAAACAAGCGGAACAGCTCTCAAATCTCGATGATTTCGTCGATTTTGACGAAATGTAACCGTCGTTTCCTTCCCGTTTGAGATATTTCGACGTTTAAGAGCTCGTTTTACTCTATTTAACGTGCAGAATGTAATACACGCCAGTTTCATCCTCGAAACAAGCGGAACAGCTCGCAAATCTCGATGATTTCCTCGATTTTGACGAAAACTAACCGTCGTTTCCTTCCCGTTTGAGATATTTCGATGTTTTAGAGCTCGTTTTACTCCATTTAACGTGCAGAATGTAATACACGCCAGTTTCATCCTCGAAACGAGCGGGACAGCTCGCAAATCTCGATGATTTCGTCGATTTTGACGAAAACTAATCGTCGTTTCCTTCCCGTTTGAGATATTTCGACGTTTAAGAGCTCTTTTTACTCCTTTTTACGTGCAGAATGTAATAAACAACCGTTTAACCGTCGAAACGAGCGGGCCTGCTCGCAAATCTCGATGATTTCGACGATTTTGACGAAAACTATCCGTCGTTTCCTTCCCGTTTGAGATATTTCGACGTTTAAGAGCTCGTTTTACTCCATTTAACGTGCAGAATGTAATACAAGCCAGTTTCATCCTCGAAACAAGCGGGACAGCTCGCAAATCTCGATGATTTCGTCGATTTTGACGAAAACTGACCGTCATTTCCTTCCCGTTTGAGATATTTCGACGTTTAAACGCTCATTTCACTCCTTTTTACGAGCAGAATGTAATAAACAACCGTTTAACCGTCGAAACACGCGGAACAGCTCGCAAATCTCGATGATTTCGTCGATTTTGACGAAATCTAACCGTCGTTTCCTTCCCGTTTGAGATATTTCTACGTTTAAGCGCTCTTTTTACTCCTTTTTACGTGCAGAATGTAATAAACAACCGTTTAACCGTCGAACAAGCGGGACAGCTCGCAAATCTCGATGATTTCGTCGATTTTGACGAAATCTAACCGTCGTTTCCTTCCCGTTTGAGATATTTCGACGTTTTAGAGCTCCTATTACTCCACTTAACGTGCAGAATGCAATACACGCCAGTTTCATCCTCGAAACGAGCGGGACAGCTCGCAAATCTCGATGATTTCGTCGATTTTGACGAAAACTAACCGTCGTTTCCTTCCCGTATGAGATATTTCGACGTTTAAGCGCTCTTTTTACTCCTTTTTACGTGCAGAATGCAATGCACAACCGTTTAACCGTCGAAACAAGCGGGACAGCTCGCAAATCTCGATGATTTCGTCGATTTGATGAAAACTGACCGTCATTTCCTTCCCGTTTGAGATATTTCGACGTTTAAACGCTCATTTCACTCCTTTTTACATGCAGAATGTAATAAACAACCGTTTAACCGTCGAAACAAGCGGGACAGCTCGCAAATCTCGATGATTTCGTCGATTTGATGAAAACTGACCGTCGTTTCTTTCCCGTTTGAGATATTTCGACGTTTTAGAGCTCGTTTTACTCCACTTAACGTGCAGAATGTAATACACGCCAGTTTCATCCTCGAAACGAGCGGGACAGCTCGCAAATCTCGATGATTTCGTCGATTTTGACGAAAACTAACCGTCGTTTCCTTCCCGTTTGAGATATTTCGACGTTTAAGAGCTCGTTTTACTCCATTTAACGTGCAGAATGTAATACACGCCAGTTTCATCCTCGAAACAAGCGGGACAGCTCGCAAATCTCGATGATTTCGTCGATTTTGACGAAAACTAACCGTCGTTTCCTTCCCGTATGAGATATTTCGACGTTTAAGCGCTCTTTTTACTCCTTTTTACGTGCAGAATGCAATGCACAACCGTTTAACCGTCGAAACAAGCGGAACAGCTCCCAAATCTCGATGATTTCGTCGATTTTGATGAAAACTGACCGTCATTTCCTTCCCGTTTGAGATATTTCGACGTTTAAACGCTCATTTCACTCCTTTTTACATGCAGAATGTAATAAACAACCGTTTAACCGTCGAAACAAGCGGGACAGCTCGCAAATCTCGATGATTTCGTCGATTTTGACGAAATCTAACCGTCGTTTCCTTCCCGTTTGAGATATTTCGACGTTTTAGAGCTCGTTTTACTCCACTTAACGTGCAGAATGTAATACACGCCAGTTTCATCCTCGAAACGAGCGGGACAGCTCGCAAATCTCGATGATTTCGTCGATTTTGACGAAAACTAACCGTCGTTTCCTTCCCGTTTGAGATATTTCGACGTTTAAGGGCTCGTTTTACTCCATTTAACGTGCAGAATGTAATACACGCCAGTTTCATCCTCGAAACAAGCGGGACAGCTCGCAAATCTCGATGATTTCGTCGATTTTGACGAAAACTAACCGTCGTTTCCTTCCCGTATGAAATATTTCGACGTTTAAGAGCTCTTTTTACTCCTTTTTACGTGCAGAATGTAATAAACAACCGTTTAACCGTCGAAACGAGCGGGCCTGCTCGCAAATCTCGATGATTTCGACGATTTTGACGAAAACTAACCGTCGTTTCCTTCCCGTTTGAGATATTTCGACGTTTAAGAGCTCGTTTTACTCCATTTAACGTGCAGAATGTAATACACGCCAGTTTCATCCTCGAAACGAGCGGGACAGCTCGCAAATCTCGATGATTTCGTCGATTTTGACGAAAACTAACCGTCGTTTCCTTCCCGTTTGAGATATTTCGACGTTTAAGAGCTCGTTTTACTCCATTTAACGTGCAGAATGTAATACACGCCAGTTTCATCCTCGAAACAAACGGGACAGCTCGCAAATCTCGATGATTTCGTCGATTTTGACGAAAACTAACCGTCGTTTCCTTCCCGTATGAGATATTTCGACGTTTAAGCGCTCTTTTTACTCCTTTTTACGTGCAGAAAGTAATAAACAACCGTTTAACCGTCGAAACAAGCGGAACAGCTCTCAAATCTCGATGATTTCGTCGATTTTGACGAAATGTAACCGTCGTTTCCTTCCCGTTTGAGATATTTCGACGTTTAAGAGCTCGTTTTACTCTATTTAACGTGCAGAATGTAATACACGCCAGTTTCATCCTCGAAACAAGCGGAACAGCTCGCAAATCTCGATGATTTCCTCGATTTTGACGAAAACTAACCGTCGTTTCCTTCCCGTTTGAGATATTTCGATGTTTTAGAGCTCGTTTTACTCCATTTAACGTGCAGAATGTAATACACGCCAGTTTCATCCTCGAAACGAGCGGGACAGCTCGCAAATCTCGATGATTTCGTCGATTTTGACGAAAACTAATCGTCGTTTCCTTCCCGTTTGAGATATTTCGACGTTTAAGAGCTCTTTTTACTCCTTTTTACGTGCAGAATGTAATAAACAACCGTTTAACCGTCGAAACGAGCGGGCCTGCTCGCAAATCTCGATGATTTCGACGATTTTGACGAAAACTATCCGTCGTTTCCTTCCCGTTTGAGATATTTCGACGTTTAAGAGCTCGTTTTACTCCATTTAACGTGCAGAATGTAATACAAGCCAGTTTCATCCTCGAAACAAGCGGGACAGCTCGCAAATCTCGATGATTTCGTCGATTTTGACGAAAACTGACCGTCATTTCCTTCCCGTTTGAGATATTTCGACGTTTAAACGCTCATTTCACTCCTTTTTACGAGCAGAATGTAATAAACAACCGTTTAACCGTCGAAACACGCGGAACAGCTCGCAAATCTCGATGATTTCGTCGATTTTGACGAAATCTAACCGTCGTTTCCTTCCCGTTTGAGATATTTCTACGTTTAAGCGCTCTTTTTACTCCTTTTTACGTGCAGAATGTAATAAACAACCGTTTAACCGTCGAACAAGCGGGACAGCTCGCAAATCTCGATGATTTCGTCGATTTTGACGAAATCTAACCGTCGTTTCCTTCCCGTTTGAGATATTTCGACGTTTTAGAGCTCCTATTACTCCACTTAACGTGCAGAATGCAATACACGCCAGTTTCATCCTCGAAACGAGCGGGACAGCTCGCAAATCTCGATGATTTCGTCGATTTTGACGAAAACTAACCGTCGTTTCCTTCCCGTATGAGATATTTCGACGTTTAAGCGCTCTTTTTACTCCTTTTTACGTGCAGAATGCAATGCACAACCGTTTAACCGTCGAAACAAGCGGGACAGCTCGCAAATCTCGATGATTTCGTCGATTTGATGAAAACTGACCGTCATTTCCTTCCCGTTTGAGATATTTCGACGTTTAAACGCTCATTTCACTCCTTTTTACATGCAGAATGTAATAAACAACCGTTTAACCGTCGAAACAAGCGGGACAGCTCGCAAATCTCGATGATTTCGTCGATTTGATGAAAACTGACCGTCATTTCCTTCCCGTTTGAGATATCTCGACGTTTAAACGCTCATTTCACTCCTTTTTACGTGCAGAATGTAATGTCACGTCCCGCGCTCCGCACGTGCCGTAACGAAGATACAAAATTACTATACGCAAATCAGCGCGAGAAAAATTTGTATACACCAAGGAACACACGCTACTACAAAACAAAATAAAAAATTAACAAATGAGGGCGACAAATAAATCCAACTATCAGTATAAAATAAAGTAAATAAAATCAATTAATAAACTGGGCTAGATACGAACCAATCAAATAAACCAAGAATAAGAAGGATTATATATGACAAATTTGCAAAATAAAGGAAAAGGAGCAACAAGAAGATATACTACAATCAATCAACGAAGACGGAATATGTAAAATACAAAAGAAAGAATTTAAATCAGTAAATAAAATTAATTAATGAATTAAACGAGTCGCGAACCAAACGAGTAAATCAAGAAATAAGAATAACTACAAAAGGAAAATAATTGAAACACCAGGAATATATGTGTATATAAATATATTTTATTCAATCAACGCAGCAACAACTTGGAGAGTTACATATAAATATAAACATATATGCCGAACATGTAATAACCATGAAAATATTAGAAACAATACTTCCAATACTATACTAATAATACAAATCCAACATTACCAAACTATAAATATATGAGTATATAAAATCAATGAACTTATAGTCTAACGAATACATAAAACATACAATATTGCATTATTAAAGAAATAGAGGTTACATCGTCAGAAATATATATATATGTGTGCGCACTCTACATTATTAAATTAAAATTATTAATTTAAGATACATACTTAAAACTAGCCAACATTCGGGTAAAATAATTATAAAATGAGAACTACATTACGTAACATGCATGTCTATATATATATAAATATATAAATATATAATCTACACTCTAAACCAAACTACTACTAATAATCTAAATGAATATAAAAGAAATAGAACACACAACGCAACACTAGGGATTAAGTAACAACCTATCGACAGGCTAAAACGTTCAAAAATAATTAACACCGCCTCGACTGGGAGAATTGCGTACAGCATAAATATGTAAACCATATCGAACACATAATAATCTGGTAAACGATAGAAATAAAACTCTCAATACTACGTTGTCACATTACAAAACATATATGTATATATGAAAACAAATAATTGACATATAACCTCAAATACACAATTAAAGAATTTATATGAAAAGTCACACTATCAGAAATATATACATATATACTTATATGTGTGTATGCGTGTTCTATTCTACTAAATCAAAATTAACAATCTAGTAAACATAAAATAAACAATTAACATTTCACTTCGTATGAAACTACACCACTACAAGAAAGATGTATATGCATATATATATATATATATATACGTTTGTGTGTGTTTTATATTATTGAACACTATAAAATAAACTACTTAGCACAATAAATAACACTGTCGAAAAAATTACAAAACATTAGTCACTAAAATACATAATCAAAACTCGTGATCATTCTATTAAAGAATTACATATGAAAACTATACTACGAAACATGCATATATATATATATATATATATAATCTAGATTTTAAACCAAGCTATTAATAATCTAAATGAATATAAAAGATATAGAACATACACATAGCACTATTGAAACTAACTAACTAACTACTTATTAGCAAATCAAGCGATTAAAAATAATTAACACCGCCTCGACTGGGAGAATTGCGTACAGCATAAATATGTAAACCATATCAAACACATAATAATCTGGTAAACGATAGAAATAAAACTCTCAATACTACGTTGTCACATTACAAAACATATATGTATATATGAAAACAAATAATTGACATATAACCTCAAATACACAATTAAAGAATTTATATAAGAAAGTCACACTATCAGAAATATATACATATATACTTATATGCGTGTGTGTGTATGCGTGTTCTATTCTACTAAATCAAAATTAACAATCTAGTAAACATAAAATAAACAATTAACATTTCACTTCGTATGAAACTACACCACTACAAGAAACATGTATATGCATATATATATATATATATATATATATACGTTGTGTGTGTTTTATATTATTGAACACTATAAAATAAACTACTTAGCACAATAAATAACACTATCGAAAAAAATTACAAAACATTAGTCACATTAAAATGACACACAATATAAATATATATATATATATATATTCACATGAACAATACTATTGTCATTTTAACAATAATAATAACAATAAATATATAGTCTAATTGCGGTAGAATAAGGGAAAACGAGCGACACACAGAAAAATCAGTTCGATAAAACTAAAAACCCGCCACTGTAACCTCACTGATGACATTTGCGAGCAGCCATGTTAGATTTATACGCGCACGTCGGAACACACGCAATAATTATACACATTAGATAAATACAAAATACAATATTTCTCAATTTAACTATACGTCAAAACGCCGAAACAAGATTTACACATAATCGATAAATAGATCCGAGATCAATAGAAGTCACTGTATGCGAGGGACATTCGCGGGCGGCCATTTTGAAACATGCGTGGACTGATTCGTACGTGTTACAAAAAATAATAATAATAAAATTATACTTTCGATAAAAAAAAGAAAAGAAAAGGAAAAGGAAAGAACAGCGAAAATAAATATTTAATACAAAATGGAACGTCGAGCCGAGGTAGCAATAAATAAAGACACGGGACAGGAAGGCCGGGGATTGGTGGAAATCAGCCGCGAGAAATGAATCATAAAACACATTGTTAACAATTTTATTATGCGAAAATTACTTTGTATAAAAAAAATATATATATATATATAATCGAGTAAAAAGAAAATATAAAACTAAACAAATATATTTAAAATGTATAAATAAATAAATATATATATATATATATATATAACTAACATATGAACGGGGTATATCCAAAGCGGCAAAATCGAAATCAAGAAACTTCAGGATGGAACTGCCAACGCGTCATGCGCTGAATACATCGTTCGGAATCACACACGGTTCTTCGGAATCCCACTTTCTCTTGCGCTGAAACAACAAAATAGGAAAAGAGATCAAAACCACGAAAACAGCAAAAATCGAAAATCAAATTAAATCCCGGAAGCAACCATAACATGGAAATATTCTTCAAAACCAAACTCACGGAAGATAAATCAGAAGAAATCCTTATTGCAGGAGAGTGGCGGATCGCGCGTGTTGCCGGAGCAAGTGTCGACATAATAATGAGACTCTAGCCACCGGCCCTTCCACGCGCCGAAGAACCAAAAATTATTCCCACAGTATTAACATAAAAATTCTCAAGAAAAGACTAGACCAGCATGGAAAGCTCCAAGCCTCCTAGACGCTACCTCAGCAGAAATTAGAACCGATGGGAACTAAGTCGAAATACAGATTTTTGCATTTTCTCACGTACCCGCGATGGGAATCTGGAAGTTAAAAGACAAGATAACGAAGCAAAGGAGACATCAACGATTACAGAATTTGCATTCTCTCACGTACGAGTTCGGGAACCCCAAACTGCAGCATCCCGATTCCCACGGAAGCGAACCACCAGTTGACCGCCACCCAGTGGGGGATGTTATTATAAATAAACGCAGCAACACAGAACATCGTCCATTATTTTGTCGCTAATTGTACGTTACGTTTCGGCTTGTTATTTTGTTGTCAATATATTGTCGTCATTCGCGCATTGCACCTCGACGGTCTCTTATTAATTGCTCAGTTTAAGTCACAAATTAAGTTAGAAATCTTTCTAAGTGTTCATTTCATTGGCGAGATTTAAAAACATCCTCATAAATAAATATATTTATACCCGCGACGTTTATCCGAATAAATAAGCCGCAAGCTTATTCAGAGTGTATTTCTAATCAAAATAAATAAACTAAAGTTCTAATAATAATTATACCTGAGTCGAATAACTAAACCAAATAAAAAAAAAAAAATTTCACCGACGACTATTACGAGCCGATGGCCCCTGACGGAACAAGGTAAGAGTCTCAATTTTTATAAAATTTTCTTCTTCTCTAGTAACTTCGCCACATCCAGGAACCGAATCCGATTTACTTATCATCAATTAATACATTCAATTTCGTTTCAATTTTGAGAATAAACAAAAGGGTCATTCGCTGCGTAGGCTTGTGAAAACGGTGTCTTCAATTACTGAAACACTCATTGATCTTCGCATTCCTCCTCCCACTGTTGGCAAAACATTGCCCGTCTTTGGGCAAGGCTTGCGAAATCACACGAGTTTTACGCAGAGAAGACTATCAAATTAGATCTAATTGACCGATATTTTCATTCTTGCCATCGTTGTATACGATTATAAAATAGAATAATTCCCTTCTGAATCTTAACCAAAGGATCATTCGCTGTGTTGGGTTGTGGATAACGGTGTTTCGACTATCGAACCATCTATTGATCTTCGCATTCCTCCTCCCACTGCTGGCAAAATACTGCCCATCTTTGGGCAAGGTTTGCGAAATCACACGAACCCCACACAGAGAGGATCATTGAAATCTCTTTCTCGTGAACACTCAATTCGGAAGGCAAGAAGATCGAAACGGTAAAAAAAAAATCACTCTAACAAATGAACTAAGGTCCAGTTCAATGATAGATTCATTGGCGAAATTAAGAGAGGAGGAGAAGGAAACGTAAAGATAAAATTTGCATCAAACGAAGAAAATTCAAAATCTTAACCAATCCATTAACGCGAACACTCTTGTTTTACCGTCCCTAAAACGCTATATATATATATATATATATATATGTCGGGGTGAGATTGGAATTTTGGGCGCGTGACAATTCTTCACGTGAGTTATCCATTGTTTAACACAACTAAGATTATATTTTTCACTTATACACAAGTCTGTTACAAAGATTAACAAATAATAAGTCTAGAGAATAATAAACTTAACGAATAATGAAGTTAGCGAAAAATATATTGAACGAATAATAAATTAAACAAATAATAAAGTTAGTGGATAATAAGTTGAACGGTTAGTAAGTCTAACAGATAATAAAGCTAATGAGTAATACGTTTAACGGATAGTAAGTGTAATGAATAATATGGTTTACAAACAATAAGTTAATAATCGTTATAAACAATAATTTGAGTTCAAACGAATCCACGATCAACGGGATGACTCCTTACTAAGCGCAGACTGATCTCAAGCACAGAAACACGACGTGTCACTCTCTAAAGCAGTCACAAGACGAATGCCAGTCTCGTGGAGATTTTTCTCCCTGTACGATTGCATTTTGTTTTCTATACCCGTTTGGAAGCATCGAGAAGGTTCCAAACGCCGTTGCTAGGCACACTCGTTGGAAGCATCGAGAAAGTTCCAAACGCCGTTGCTAGGCAGTTTCTGCCTGGAGTTTTGATTACTAATACAATGTATGTCCCATTGCATCGGCACCTCCGAGGCAACATCACACGTGGCTAGGCCCGCTCTCGAGGTCGCATGCCGCCACAACCACATTTCTCGGAGAACACATACAACCACTCCAGACCTCCGTTAGATAAAACATCCATCTCGTGACCGTGGCTACGTTCGGCGACCAATTGTCGCCTCGAACCCAATCTTGATATCACAAATCTCGAACAATTACAGCTATGATAAAATCCAGGCTAGACTACTAGAAGATGTTCCCAAAATTTCCAAGGAACGGCTTCGGCTTTCCTTTCATCTCCGACACGGCCATTCTGACTGTCACACGTCCTCGTGTGTAGCTAAAATACAGAGTTTTTTTTTTTTAACATTAGATTCGTTGTAACTAATATTATCTACCATTCAGTTAAATGTTCCAAATAAGTCAAGGGTCCAGTTTGACAGCAAGATTCCGTTCGAAGGTTTAACAAACAAAGAAATGAAAGAGAACTCAAATTGGTAGTGTCATAGTTTGTATTTCGAAGTGCTAGTTGCATTCTGTGAGTCACCAGTCAGACCGCAACGACACGACAGATCATTTTCGATTCCGTACACGGGTGAATCTCAGATTGTTGGATCGTGCTACCACATTGGGCGTACTACGAAAGCGCAGAACATCTCACTGGACATATTACGAACGCGCAGAGCATCTCACTGGACGTATTACGAACGCGCAGAGCACCACACTGGGTGTATTACTAAAGCGCAGAGGGTCACAGTGGACGTATTACGAACGCGCAGAGAGTCACAGTGGACGTATTACGAACGCGCAGAGAGTCACAGTGGACGTATTACGAACGCGCAGAGCATCTCACTGGACGTATTACGAACGCGCACAGCACCACACTGGGTGTATTACTAAGGCGCAGAGGGTCACAGTGGACGTATTACGAACGCGCAGAGCACCACACTGGGTGTACGACCACAACGTGGTATTAATGATCCTCTGAGGTCCGTGTACTCGCATCGTTATTATCACCGTCGCTGTCATCGTCGCAGACGTCCAACTCATCAGGAACGCAACTATTTGGCATTTTTCTTAGTTTGTCATGTCTGTCCTTGTATGTCCGTTTACCGTCTAAGGTCTTTAATGTATATCGGTCCCCTTCCAAAATCTCTGCTATCACGAATGGACCCCTGAATTTCGGGTCCAACTTCGTTTGGTTCCTTTCCTCATTTTTTCGTAACACAAAGTCACCAAGGTTAAACCTAACTATCTTGGCTTTCGTTTTGTCGAACCTGTCTTTATCATAGCTAGCGCAAGTCTCCATGTTCCGTATCGCCTGTTGTCTTACACTGGAGATGTCTACTTCCTTTTCCTCGACACTATCAGACAACGTTAAACCGTAGGGCCTTGCTGCCTTGCCAATTAATAACTCCAGAGGACTTGACTTAGTTACACGATTGGTGGTGCAATTCAAGGCTAACTGTATCTCGCCAATCGCGTCTTGCCACGTTCGCCCGGTCGTTTCTACCGTCGAAAACATATTTTTTAGGGTGCTCATAGTACGCTCTACCTGTCCATTGGCCCTACTAGCACCGGTTGCTATTAAGTGGAGTTTAATGTGCCTATCTTGACAGAAACTTTGGAAATCTTTACCCGTAAAGCATCTCCCCTGGTCCGCTATTACCCGGCAGGGGTTACCGAATAAAAATATAGCGGACTTAAGCGCTTTAATGGTATTTAGGGAGTCTATCTTACGGGTATGGTGCAAATATACGAACTTGGTGAAGGCGTCGACCAGCACAACGACATATTCCTTCGAGTCGCTTTTACCACTTAGTTTTCCCGTGACATCCATGTGAACCGTGTGCCAAGGTATGCTGGTCTTAGGTATGGGATTTAGTTCGGCTTGTGTTTTGCCTGAACTAGCCTTTGAAACTCGACAAGCATGACAGTTCTCGACGAATTTGCGAACGTATTTCGCCATTCCCTCGAACCAATAATACTCGTACAGTTTCTCGAGCGTTTTATCCCATCCTAAGTGCATAATTGACTGGTGCACATGGTTGATCACGGACCACCTAAAGCCTCTTGGGACAATGGGCAAGCAGAGAGTTCTGCCTCTCCTTTGTATCTTACGATACAGGGTGCCGGATCGTAATTCGTACGTGTTCGCAACGTCGTCCGCAAGCTCGTCGTTCCGCAACTTATCGACGATTTCCATAATTTGAGGATCGCGACGTTGCTCCGCCAAGAGCCAATCTTCGGAAATTTCGGCCAGATTGATTTCTTTTTCGGCAATTTTGACGATCGTACGGTGATCCGAGTCTACGGGGTTCCGCGAAAAAAAATCGACGTGAGCCATTCGTCTGCCTTCCCGATACATAATGTCAAAGGTAAAAGTTTGTAGGTAAGCCCACCACCTGTAAATCCTGTCATTTAAATGCACCTTATTGCTGGATGCCTTCAAGGAATTGCAATCAGTAACGACAAGGAATTCTCGCCCGTGTAGATAGTGGCGAAAATGCTTGACGGCGTTTACGACTGCTAACGTTTCTAATTCGTAGGAATGATATCTAGATTCCGTTGGGCTAGTCTTTTTGCTGTAATACTCTACTACTCTATTTTTACCTTCGACCTTCTGCATTAGGATAGCCCCGTAGCCTTCTGAACTAGCGTCGGTGTGTAGCTCTATTGGGTAATTGGGATCAAATATCATTAGCACCGGTTCATCGGTCAGAATAGAAATTATTTTTTGCCTTATCTTTTCATGTTTATCCGTCCAATTTATGTTCTTGTTACCGGAAGTGAGTGCATACAAAGGTTTCATTACTTGTGAGAATTTTGGAACGAATTTTCGAAAATAAGAAGCTAGACCGATGAACTGCCGAAGCTGTGTAACGGTCGTCGGTGCGGGTAAAGAGCTTAAGGCGTGTATTTTTCCCGGGTTGGGGCGAACTTCTCCGTTACAAATTACATAACCCAAATAGAGTACCGAGGTCGTTAGAAAAGAACATTTTGAAAAGTTAAAAGAGAATCCGGCTTTTACAAGGGTATCTAATACGATGTTCAATCGTTCTAGGGCTTGATCTACCGAGTCAGCGATAATTAAGACGTCATCCAGGTAAACTACGACGTATGAATAAGCAAGGTCGCCTAAGGCTTTGAAAATGGCTCTTTGGAAAACGGCTGGTGCATTTTTCAACCCAAACGGCATCGTTACATATTCGTACTGACCGTCGGGGGTGACGAACGCTGTATATTCAGTGGAGTTAGGGTGAATAGGGATCTGATGAAATCCACTGGCCATGTCCAAGCTAACGAAGTATCTCGCACTCTGCAATCTCACGATTTGATCAGCAATAAGGGGTAAGGGATACCGATCCGCGACCGTGTTTTTATTTAGCGCCCGGAAATCTACACACAATCTGTCCGATCCGTCCTTCTTCTTCACGAGTAACATGGGGCTCGCGAACGGCGAATTACTAGGTTTTACAATTTTTGCCCTAATCAGTTCACTTATCCGCTCGCGCACTATTCTCCGCTCTTCCCCGCTAAGTCTGTAAGGACATCTCTGTACGGTGACATTAGGGTCAATCAACCGAATTTCTAACTGGCCCGTACTCACACGCGTCCGCGGGAAACCCGTAATAAATGACTCTTTGAATTTTTCAAGAACAGAGATCAATCGATCTTTGTCGTTACCAACTACATCAGTGTTGATCTCGTTAATGTTGACCGCATCTTCCACGACTTTGCTACAGGCGTTAACCATTTTTGTCTTGCAAATATCGACGCTATTTCGTGTAATATTCACGTCAAAACCTTGGCTCAAAATTTCACGACCAATCATGATACCATATTTTAAGTAGCTATCAGCAAGGACATGAAAAGTTATCTCCAGTGTAAAACCGTTAATACATACAGTGGACAAGATCTGAAGTGTACTGTTAACACAAGTATTTCCTATACCTCGCATTACTACTACATCAGTCGTTCGTTTGCCAGAAAATTTTGAAGATATAGATTCTTTAATTAACGAGCATTCAGCTCCGGAATCGAAACAAAATGGGTACGACTCACCCAGATGACTTAAACTACCAGCTGGAGACTCCACCATGCAGGAGTCGACTCGTCGTTCGTTCTTGGAGCCGGTTTTCTTGTGCTGCAGTAGCGGACACTCAGGTGCGATATGGCCCTCCGCCTTACACTTGAAGCAAACCACCTGGGGCGATGTTGCCGGTCGTCTTCCTTCCGGGCGTTGTGTATTTCCTCGCTGCTCTTTCTGCATCCTACTGCGGCACTCCGCTATTCTGTGTCCGTGTTTACCACAGTAGAGGCACTTCACGTGGTGGGCCGACGGCTTGTGTCTTTTGGCTTCAGGGCCCGTGGAGGTGTCGCTCGTCGAAAATACGGGCCTTTTCGCGAAAGCAGTAGCTCTCATTTCGTCTAAAAATTGGTCCTTGGTCTTGATATCCTTCATAGCTGCTATCTCTTCGATGCGCTGATCCCGTGAGCTCAGGTGATAAAGAACGACAGCGTTGATTACTTCAGCCATAGTGGCATTTTGCCACTTCGTCTCCAGGAGGGAACGGAGACGGATGGCGTACGCAGCCATGTTTTCGTCCTCTTGTGGTGGTTCCCTGAGTGTCTTCATTAGCGTCGAGGTTGCCGTATCTTTGCTACCAAAACGTGTAATGAAAAGTTCCCTAAACGTTGGCCAGGTAAGCCCTTCGCCGGTCACTATCTGCGTGAGCCAATGCGCTGCACGACCCTCTAGAGCACTATTTAAAACAGAAACTAATGCACTGTCTTGCAGAGGATTACCCTTCATAAGCAGGTCCACAGTCGAGCACCATGCGGCTGGATCGGCGCCCGCGATCGCGGGGTTAAAACGTGGTAGCACGATGTTTTTAGGTTCCGCACTTGACTTCGGCGCCAGCGTCTGAATTAACTCGCGCATGATGGCCATATGTTCTTGTATTGTCATAGTCGGCACTGATCCCACTTCTGATGTCGGGGTGAGATTGGAATTTTGGGCGCGTGACAATTCTTCACGTGAGTTATCCATTGTTTAACACAACTAAGATTATATTTTTCACTTATACACAAGTCTGTTACAAAGATTAACAAATAATAAGTCTAGAGAATAATAAACTTAACGAATAATGAAGTTAGCGAAAAATATATTGAACGAATAATAAATTAAACAAATAATAAAGTTAGTGGATAATAAGTTGAACGGTTAGTAAGTCTAACAGATAATAAAGCTAATGAGTAATACGTTTAACGGATAGTAAGTGTAATGAATAATATGGTTTACAAACAATAAGTTAATAATCGTTATAAACAATAATTTGAGTTCAAACGAATCCACGATCAACGGGATGACTCCTTACTAAGCGCAGACTGATCTCAAGCACAGAAACACGACGTGTCACTCTCTAAAGCAGTCACAAGACGAATGCCAGTCTCGTGGAGATTTTTCTCCCTGTACGATTGCATTTTGTTTTCTATACCCGTTTGGAAGCATCGAGAAGGTTCCAAACGCCGTTGCTAGGCACACTCGTTGGAAGCATCGAGAAAGTTCCAAACGCCGTTGCTAGGCAGTTTCTGCCTGGAGTTTTGATTACTAATACAATGTATGTCCCATTGCATCGGCACCTCCGAGGCAACATCACACGTGGCTAGGCCCGCTCTCGAGGTCGCATGCCGCCACAACCACATTTCTCGGAGAACACATACAACCACTCCAGACCTCCGTTAGATAAAACATCCATCTCGTGACCGTGGCTACGTTCGGCGACCAATTGTCGCCTCGAACCCAATCTTGATATCACAAATCTCGAACAATTACAGCTATGATAAAATCCAGGCTAGACTACTAGAAGATGTTCCCAAAATTTCCAAGGAACGGCTTCGGCTTTCCTTTCATCTCCGACATATATATATATACATATATATAACAACTTGAATAATTCCATATTCAAATTTAAATAAATTCTATACAACGAAATTGAACCGAACTCTCAAATAATTCCTACATACAGATATATACATACACATATATATATATATATATATATATATATATATATATATAATTTTAAATAATTCTATACTGAAGTTTAGATAAATTCCGTGCGACCAAATCGAATACTTATTTTTATTCAACTTTAATCCTCTCCCGTGCGAGTATCCCTGCACATAGCAGGTTAGCCGAAAACGTGGAAATTATTTATCAGTAGCCTAACACTAGTCAACGCTATCCATAAGTAATTAATTTATCAATAGATTATTTCGAAAATAAGTACAAGGAAATTTTTCTATTCGAAACAGTCCTCAGACTGTTTCTGGTGGCAGCAACTACCGTGTGAGAAATATTTCTTATACAGTCAATTAAATTTAAATCTTTCCCTTCAGATTAAATTAAAATCAAAAGTTTGAATTGACTTTAAACAAGTACGTAACAATAAACTTTCAACTTAGAAATAGATTTTAATCGAAAACCTTGATTCAATATCTTAAATATAATTATATCGTGTAAATTTTCCCCTCCTGACGAAACTCAACTAAATCGAACTAAATTGAATTAAATTAAATTAGAACAAAACAAAATAAATTAAAACAAACACAAAAAACAAATAAAAATTAAAACAAATAAAAAAAAAAAAAAAAATCTTGCGAATTCAACGGTTTAAAATCAATTCAAACAAACAGGAACGTAACATTAGATAGTATTATATTTTTTGGTGGCAGCGGTGGGATACGCTCCACAGAGGATTAAAGTTGTTACATTTATCAATAAAATATATACCTAAGAAATAATGGCGACCGGACTAGAATCATTAGACGAAGACTTAATCTTGATGTTATCGGAAAAACTTAAAGCATGGGATGCGAATTTTCGCGACATGAATACAAAACTCGTTGAACTACAAAACGGCGTGTATGAACTCAAAGCAAAGCAAGAATCTAATACACCCGCATCGTCGCCTACGACACAACAAGTGACGGCCCAGCCGAGTGGATTTACCCAATCAATTAAAGTAAAAGACGCGATCGTATCGGTGCCAGTGTTCGACGGCTATCGACCATCGGTATTTCAATTTTTAAGAGCTTGCGAGCGCGCGCGAAATATGATTCCTAGGTACCAAGAACCACAATTAGTAAAATTATTAACCAATAAACTCCGCGGACACGCGTTCCTCGCCATCGAAGATACGGAATTAAAGAGCCTAAACGATTTTGGAAATAAATTAAAGGACCTATTCGGCCCAAGGAAATCTCTTAATGAATATAGAGGGGAATTAGGAACGATATTTCAACGACCCGGGGAACACATATTAGATTATATGGACCGAGTTAGAAACCTTAGATTGGCAATAATGGACGGAGAAAAGGGCGACTACGGAATCATTTCCCCCGATATCCAAGAAACTATAGATTGGGAGGTAAGAGAAGCTTTTGTTAAAGGACTTCCGAACGAGGTATATATGCGAGTAAAGCTAGCAGGATACCACACTTTAGAAGACGCATATCGTCAGGCCGTCCATGCAGCACACGAATTGAAACAAATAACCGATAGAACGCGACCCACACGACCGACTCCCTCAAACTATTACAGACGCAATAACGTACGTCCTCCGAACGCTAACAACAATATCAGGAATAACCGCCAAGCAGTGAAAGCAACACGAGAATTAAAACAAGTGAACGATAGAATACGATACCAGCGTCCGACACCTCCGAATAATTATAACCGAAACAACGCTCATTCCCCATACAATAGTAAGTACACCGGAAACAACCACAGGGATTGGAGATTTGTACCGCCGTCGCGGAAATATCTAAACAATCCGGGAATAGAGGAAGATGCCAGGAAAGGAGCAAGAGCAATAATCTGGGAAGAAAAATGCATAAGTAAATACCTCGACAGAAATCTAAGTCAAAAGAGGGATGACGATCATTTGAATCAATCAACTTTTCAACGCAAACACCATTCCGTTGCTGTGATAAGGGATAACGTCACTTTAAATAGTAACAGGACGCACGACACCACAGACAGGATCATCAGCGAGAAATTTTCCGAACTCCCAAACAAGATAAACAATACTAATGCCAAGGAACTTGCAGAAGAATCGGAAATTAGAAAACTGAACGACGAAACGATAGGCAACGATTATCCACTGCCTAATACCACGGAGATATTGGACCCGCTGGGAAGTGCGAAGTGCCTCTCCACGTTCGACTTGGCAAAGATACAAAAGCAAGGCTCCACGAATTTCGTGAATGTTTCAAACATAATAGAAAAGGAGATAGCGAGTGTATCTCACTCAAAAATTTTTATAAAACCATCAAAAAATAATTTAATCGGACTCAAAGCCAAGCCATTAAATTGCAAGGAAGATCAGACTACAGAGAATAAAAGTATACCTATCCCTATATCCGAAACAGAATATATAAGCAGAAAGGTTTGTAATAAAAATTCAAAGAATAATTCTAAATCTACCGAAAATATTCCTAAACGTTCCGTACAAATAAATAATAATTTAATTATAATAAGCACTTCCAGTGAAACTATTCATCCTGAAAAGCTAGAGAAAAATCAACGTGTTGCGAATAAAGTAAATAAAGTAGAATGGATAACTAAGGAAAAGGATTCTAAACATTTTCAAGCCGAAAAAACGCAAGTTCAACGTGTTCAAGGAAATAAAAAGGGAGAAAATAGGGAATCACCAGTCAAGGATATATATAAAAATTCGAATAAGTACGCTAGCCATTGGATTATAATTGGATTAAAAATACTTCATTGGTTGTTACATCTAGCATTTGACGTAGATAACATGAGTACTAATCTTATGATTCCTCTTGGAAAATATAGATGGTATCACACTATACTATATCTAAAATATATTTGGGTTAATATATTATTATTTTGGGCATTTTCAAAAATTTGTATTTTAAATGCTATTGGCAAGCAATTGGATAATTGGATCGGTGTCAGTAAACTTGCGTGTTGGCGCAGAATAAAAACTAAAATGAAGAAAAGGAAGTGTGACACTGTTCGTCGAATAATACAGATAGTGGAAACCTAAAAAGGAAAAAGAAAATTATTAAGTGTGCTCCGATTATTGTTTGAATATAAAATGTGTTAATTCAATGAATAATTAAAATAGTGAAAGTGAAAGTTACCTTGTGAATAAGTAATCAACATGCAAGAAAGGTGTACGTGCAAGTATAGGTTGTGAATCTTTGTTTGTGGAACGTAATGTATGACAACTACCTAAAATAAGTGAATAAATTAGTTTCAATTGTTTCAGTGCAAAATACAAGATTACTAAATGTCATAATTATATTGTGGTTAAAACAAAAGCAAGTGTGACTCTGTTCGTCGAATAATACAGATAGTGGAAACCTAAAAAGGAAAAAGAAAATTATTAAGTGTGCTCCGATTATTGTTTGGATATAAAATGTGTTAATTCAATGAATAATTAAAATAGCGAAAGTGAAGTTTACATTGTGAACAAGTAATCATCATACAAGAAAGTGTATGTGCAAATATAGGTTATGGATCCCTGTTTGCGGAATACAATGTACGACAGCCAGCTGAAATAAATGAATGAATTAACTTCAAGTGTTTCAATGCAAAATACAATATTACTAAATGTTATAACAATATTGTGATCAAATCAGAAGGAAGAGTGACACTGTTCGTCGAATAATACAGATAGTGAAAACCTAAAAAGGAAAAAGAAAACTATTAAGTGTGCTCCGATTATTGTTTGAATATAAAATGTGTTAATTCAATGAATAACTAAAATAGTGAAAGTGAAAGTCACCTTGCGAACAAGTAATCGCTATACAAAAGATTTACGTGCAAAATAGGCCATGGATCCCCGTTTGCGGAACACCATGTACGACAGCCAGCTGAAAGTAAATAAATGGATTAACTTCGATCGCCTTAATACAAGATGCAACACTACTAAACGTCATAGCAAGACTATGAAAGTGTGACACTGTTCGTCGAATGGCACAGATAACAGGTAACCTGAAAAAAAAAAAGGGGGGGGAAAGATTACTACAAGTGCTCCAATTATTGTTTGAATATGAAAGGTAACAGTTCAACGAATATTTAAAACAGTGAAGGTGCAACTTACCTCATGAACAATCAAACACCATACAAGAAGCGCACAAGCATGAATTTCACAAATTAATAAGAAGAAATGAAA
Organism: Bombus flavifrons; assembly: GCF_040668555.2. Classification (NCBI taxonomy): domain Eukaryota; kingdom Metazoa; phylum Arthropoda; class Insecta; order Hymenoptera; family Apidae; genus Bombus; species Bombus flavifrons. The sequence continues at coordinate 43,170 of NW_027184929.1, forward strand.
TAGTTGATAAGTATAGAAAGTGGTTAGGAAGATAATTAAGATAGATTAATTGGAAGCTAGTAATAGATAGAACCGGAGTAAAAAGATAGTATATTGTATTAACTATTATATCTAACATGTAGAAGCATATTTTGTAATACACAATAGCGGTCGCTCACACAATATATCATACACATATTGAATTAATAAATTAAACAGTACCTTTATGATCGCAGACATAGGATGATTGAAGGCAACCATAGTAAGTATCCAAGGTAATACCGAAGAATCTGATGATGTTGTGAGAATGATCCAGGTAAGCAACGCAGCATCAAAAATCTAAAAGGGAAAATTTTTTTTTTTTTTACAAACAATGTTAATCTAACAAATAAGACTTAATCGCTAATAAAGGAACTAATTCATATCAAACATAAAATAATAACAATAGCAAACATAAGCAATAATAAAATTAATAGGGAAATAAGAAAGGTTAATAAACACAGAAATAGGTTAGAAACTAATCACGATAGACTAACTAAATATTAACAAGTCATGACTGAACTTAGTACCAAAGAATAAAGTTATAGTACATGAAAGCGACTGGTAACACAATACACAAAATACTAACTAAATTAAACGAGACTTATATAAACGCAAGTCACGTATAACCAAAACAATGACCATTGAAATTCGATAACAATATAACCCATGTTATTGCATTAAAGTAACACGCGGTATTTACACACACAATACCATGAAACACAAAACAATATTACAAAACACTACTAAATAAAATCATAACCAGTTATTTCAATAATACATTACTGTTGACATTAAAACAACACCATACCAGAGATACACGCGAGCGACCATGTTGGAAAAAATCCGTCGCGCACACCCCACACACACACACCTCAACACGAATAATAACCAATACAATGTAATATAGGATCATGATAGCTATGTTAGGTACTAATAAAAAGAGGAGAGTGAGAGAAGGGTAAAAAGAAAAAAAAAAGAAATAATAAATAATAACTAACATAATCATAACATATCACATATATATTATATTATATACAGGGATACAATATTCATATAAAGGAACAGGTCCGAACGAAATATATAAAAAAAAAAAAAGGAAAGAAAATATATTAATTGTTTTTGTATGTATGTACAGAACGAGTGGCGAACTCATCAATTCCGACATAGAAAACCCAGACGGACCCAAGCTCGCATTCAATCTGGAGGTGACGAAGGAGGTTGAGTCCTGCCTCTGTGCTCGGTTGATATGCTCCGTTTACCATTTTTATAGCGGCTATCCTTGTCAAGATTGTTTCGACAACCTAGATCCAGACGAGCAGGACCTATGTGAAGAGCCGCCCACTCATTTCCTATGCGGAGTACCTGCAAGTATACAAATATCATACTGCAGCATGTGCGATGTAAGCCTGGCGAACCTACAACCCGCTATATCATGCCTCCAATGCATGATGGTCTACAATGATCTGACTCACCTTGAAAGAGAATTTTTAGTTCAAGGAATGATACTCCGCACCATTGAAATATAACGTACTTGTATACTTATGCTATCTACCTGTAAACAAACAACATTAATAACTATACATATAATTTTCATTCATGTTTACCAATATATATACACGCATGTTTTAAAGTAGATGATATTTGCAACACTCACTTCCATTGACAATGCAAGTGACTCATAAAATAAACTGTCATATTTATACACACATATATATACATACGAAACCAAGCTACATTTGTGACATTTATACCTATTGATAATATATACTTATATATATTTATAACGATAAAATAAATCCCATTTATATTACTCACCAAAACGTATGCATATATGTATATAATTATAACTCAAGTAGCCTTCATAAAATTATCTTCACTGATAGCATATACATCAAACCTAAAATAAAACAAAGTTGTAATAAAGAAAAAAAGAAAGAAAATGGAGGAAAGGGAGAAGACAAAATGTATAAATATAATTTCCTTTTTTATACACATATATATATATATTAAAAGGTTATTCTTATTTCTAATAAACTCAAGAGTAAGAAACAATTTAATAAATTGCTAATAGCAAGATGAATCACCTGGTCATCGTACTTACCCTCATCAAAATAACATGTGGCCTGGTTGGATACGACTGCAATGACAATCACCTCAACGTTACCACCACCTCTTTAAACTCCATCGGGGACTGCAGCATACAACCTGCAACGACAGAAACCCAAGATATTTATATTCAACTACTGCAACTCTCAGAATTCGAATTTACCAGTGTGAGGCAATGCAAGGTGCAAATAACTCGAATTATATATTACTGTGGCATGCACTCCCACACGTCGGCAGTGCATAATGGATTCGCCGAATACCTCCATGAAACAACTGCCCAACAATGTGCAAGGATGCACCAGGACGCCGGCAAGTTATCAGACGGCGGCAGCTGCCAGGGAACACAATATGTAGACCCATACGGGAGCTGGGAAAAGGTCGTTGTACAAGCCACAGTAAGGCGAAGAAACTGTTTAGACGCAAAGGACGGACACACTTATTGGCAACCACAACCACCCTCACCATGCAAATTTGATCAATACGACGTATTGTATGAGAGAATCGCCACAAAGATCCGGGAGAAAAGGACCAACGGGGAACCAGTGCAACCAGTTTACACACTAACAACACGGGAAGTAACATTCGCACTGAAACTGGAGAACAACCAACGGCATCTGTATCCGCCTTGAGCGAATTCAGAGACGCCCTCAGTCAAATTTCCTCCGGAAATTTGAACTCCAAGGGCGGGGGTGTCACGTCCCGCGCTCCGCACGTGCCGTAACGAAGATACAAAATTACTATACGCAAATCAGCGCGAGAAAAATTTGTATACACCAAGGAACACACGCTACTACAAAACAAAATAAAAAATTAACAAATGAGGGCGACAAATAAATCCAACTATCAGTATAAAATAAAGTAAATAAAATCAATTAATAAACTGGACTAGATACGAACCAATCAAATAAACCAAGAATAAGAAGGATTATATATGACAAATTTGCAAAATAAAGGAAAAGGAGCAACAAGAAGATATACTACAATCAATCAACGAAGACGGAATATGTAAAATACAAAAGATAGAATTTAAATCAGTAAATAAAATTAATTAATGAATTAAACGAGTCGCGAACCAAACGAGTAAATCAAGAAATAAGAATAACTACAAAAGGAAATAATTGAAACACCAGGAATATATGTGTATATAAATATATTTTATTCAATCAACGCAGCAACAACTTGGAGAGTTACATATAAATATAAACATATATGCCAAACATGTAATAACCCAGAAAATATTAGAAACAATACTTCCAATACTATACTAATAATACAAATCCAACATTACCAAACTATAAATATATGAGTATATAAAATCAATGAACTTATAGTCTAACGAATACATAAAACATACAATATTGCATTATTAAAGAAATAGAGGTTACATCGTCAGAAATATATATATATGTGTGCGCACTCTACATTATTAAATTAAAATTATTAATTTAAGATACATACTTAAAACTAGCCAACATTCGGGTAAAATAATTATAAATGAGAACTACATTACGTAACATGCATGTCTATATATATAAATATATAAATATATAATCTACACTCTAAACCAAACTACTACTAATAATCTAAATGAATATAAAAGAAATAGAACACACAACGCAACACTAGGGACTAAGTAACAACCTATCGACAGGCTAAAACGTTCAAAATAATTGACACCGCAACGACTTGAAGAATTGCAAACACAAAAATGAATATAAAAGAAATAGAACACACAACGCAACACTAGGGACTAAGTAACAACCTATCGACAGGCTAAAACGTTCAAAAATAATTAACACCGCCTCGACTGGGAGAAATGCGTACAGCATAAATATGTAAACCATATCAAACACATAATAATCTGGTAAACGATAGAAATAAAACTCTCAATACTACGTTGTCACATTACAAAACATATATGTATATATGAAAACAAATAATTGACATATAACCTCAAATACACAATTAAAGAATTTATATGAAAAGTCACACTATCAGAAATATATACATATATACTTATATGTGTGTATGCGTGTTCTATTCTACTAAATCAAAATTAACAATCTAGTAAACATAAAATAAACAATTAACATTTCACTTCGTATGAAACTACACCACTACAAGAAAGATGTATATGCATATATATATATATATATATATATATATACGTTTGTGTGTGTTTTATATTATTGAACACTATAAAATAAACTACTTAGCACAATAAATAACACTGTCGAAAAAATTACAAAACATTAGTCACTAAAATACATAATCAAAACTCGTGATCATTCTATTAAAGAATTACATATGAAAACTATACTACGAAACATGCATATATATATATATATATATATATATATATATATATATATATATATATATATATATATAATCTAGATTTTAAACCAAGCTATTAATAATCTAAATGAATATAAAAGATATAGAACATACACATAGCACTATTGAAACTAACTAACTACTTGTTAGCAAATCAAGCGATTAAAAATAATTAACACCGCCTCGACTGGGAGAATTGCGTACAGCATAAATATGTAAACCATATCGAACACATAATAATCTGGTAAACGATAGAAATAAAACTCTCAATACTACGTTGTCACATTACAAAACATATATGTATATATGAAAACAAATAATTGACATATAACCTCAAATACACAATTAAAGAATTTATATGAAAAGTCACACTATCAGAAATATATACATATATACTTATATGCGCGTGTGTGTATGCGTGTTCTATTCTACTAAATCAAAATTAACAATCTAGTAAACACGAAATAAACAATTAACATTTCACTTCGTATGAAACTACACCACTACAAGAAACATGTATATGCATATATATATATATATATATACGTTTGTGTGTGTTTTATATTATTGAACACTATAAAATAAACTACTTAGCACAATAAATAGCACTATCGAAAAAATTACAAAACATTAGTCACATTAAAATGACACACAATATAAATATATATATATATATATATATATTCACATGAACAATACTATTGTCATTTTAACAATAATAATAACAATAAATATATAGTCTAATTGCGGTAGAATAAGGGAAAACGAGCGACAGACAGAAAAATCAGTTCGATAAAACTAAAGACCCGCCACTGTAACCTCACTGATGACATTTGCGAGCAGCCATGTTAGATTTATACGCGCACGTCGGAACACACGCAATAATTATACACATTAGATAAATACAAAATACAATATTTCTCAATTCAACTATACGTCAAAACGCCGAAACAAGATTTACACATAATCGATAAATAGATCCGAGATCAATAGAAGTCACTGTATGCGAGGGACGTTCACGAGCGGCCATTTTGAAACATGCGCGCACTGATTCGTACGTGTTACAAAAAAAATAATAATAATAAAATTATACCTTCGATAGGGAAAAGAAAAGAAAAGGAAAAGGAAAGAACAGCGAAAATAAATATTTAATACAAAATGGAACGTCGAGCCGAGGTAGCAATAAATAAAGACACGGGACAGGAAGGCCGGGGATTGGTGGAAATCAGCCGCGAGAAATGAATCATAAAACACATTGTTAACAATTTTATTATGCGAAAATTACTTTGTATAAAAAATATATATATATATATATAATGGAGTAAAAAGAAAATATAAAACTAAAGAAATATATTTAAAATGTATAAATAAATAAATATATATATATATAACTAACATATGAACGGGGTATATCCAAAGCGGCAAAATCGAAATCAAGAAGCTTCAGGATGGAACTGCCAACGCGTCATGCGCTGAATACATCGTTCGGAATCACATACGGTTCTTCGGAATCCCACTTTCTCTTGCGCTGAAACAACAAAATAGGAAAAGAGATCAAAACCACGAAAACAGCAAATATCGAAAATCAGATTAAATCCCGGAAGCAACCATAGCATGGAAATATTCTTCAAAACCAAACTCACGGAAGATAAATCAGAAGAAATCCTTATTGCGGGAGAGTGGCGGATCGCGCGTGTTGCCGGAGCAAGTGTCGATATAATAATGAGACTCTAGCCACCGGCCCTTCCACGCGCCGAAGAACAAAAATTATTCCCACAGTATTAACATAAAAATTCTCGAGAAAAGACTAGACCAGCATGGAAAGCTCCAAGCCTCCTAGACGCTACCTCAGCAGAAAATAGAACCGATGGGAACTAAGTCGAAATACAGATTTTTGCATTTTCTCACGTACCCGCGATGGGAATCTGGAAGTTAAAAGACAAGATAACGAAGCAAAGGAGACATCAACGATTACAGAATTTGCATTCTCTCACGTACGAGTTCGGGAACCCCAAACTGCAGCATCCCGATTCCCACGGAAGCGAACCACCAGTTGACCGCCACCCTGTGGGGGATGTTATTATAAATAAACGCAGCAACACAGAACATCGTCCATTACTTTGTCGCTAATTGTACGTTACGTTTCGGCTTGTTATTTTGTTGTCAATATATTGTCGTCATTCGCGCATTGCACCTCGACGGTCTCTTATTAATTGCTCAGTTTAAGTCACAAATTAAGTTAGAAATCTTTCTAAGTGTTCATTTCATTGGCGAGATTTAAAAACATCCTCATAAATAAATATATTTATACCCGCGACGTTTATCCGAATAAATAAGCCGCAAGCTTATTCAGAGTGTATTTCTAATCAAAAATAAATAAACTAAAGTTCTAATAATAATTATACCTGAGTCGAATAACTAAACCAAATAAAAAAAAATTTCACCGACGACTATTACGAGCCGATGGCCCCTGACGGAACAAGGTAAGAGTCTCAATTTTATAAAATTTCCTTCTTCTCTAGTAATTTCGCCACATCCAGGAACCGAATCCGATTTACTTATCATCAATTAATACATTCAATTTCGTTTCAATTTTGAGAATAAACAAAGCGTCATTCGCTGCGTAGGCTTGCGAAAACGGTGTCTTCAATTATTGAAACACTCATTGATCTTCGCATTCCTCCTCCCACTGTTGGCAAAACATTGCCCGTCTTTGGGCAAGGCTTGCGAAATCACACGAGTCTTACGCAGAGAAGACTATCAAATTCATCATTAGATCTAATTAACCGATATTTTCATTCTTGCCATCGTTGTATACGATTATAAAACAGAATAATTCCCTTCTGAATCTTAACCGAAGGATCATTCGCTGTGTTGGGTTGTGGATAACGGTGTTTCGACTATCGAACCATCTATTGATCTTCGCATTCCTCCTCCCACTGTTGGCAAAATACTGCCCATCTTTGGGCAAGGCTTGCGAAATCACACGAACCTCACACAGAGAGGATCATTGAAATCATTTTCTCGTGATCACTCAATTCGGAAGGCAAGGAAATCGAAACGGTAAAAAATCACCCTAACAAATGAACTAAAGTCCAGTTCAATGATAGATCCATTGGCGAAATTAAGAGAGGAGGAGAAGGAAACGTAAAGATAAAATTTGCATCAAACGAAGAAAATTCAAAATCTTAACCAATCCATTAACGCGAACACTCTTGTTTTACCGTCCCTGAAACGCTATATATATATGTCGGAGATGAAAGGACATCGGAGTCCTCCCTTTGGAACCCCGGGAAAATCCCTTAACACCGTAGTCTAGATTCTGTCATAGGCGTGATTAAACAATTGTCGTCTTTCGATCCTATTGTATTTGTTCAAGATTTGTGATAGTGAGCTTGGGCTCGAGGCGATAGCCGGTCGCCGAACGTAGCCGCGGTCAAGGGATGAACGTTTTGCCTAACAAAGGTATGAAGTAATTCTATAGCTCTCCTTAAAAGAAATATCTCTGGCGACACATGACAGTAAACATTCCAACGGTCTCTGTCCCGTGGCCACACGCAGTTCCTATTCTTCGAGAAAGATGATTGCCAGATGTCAATGTCTCTCGACAGTACGTGATCAGCTAGCCCGAGGGCCGTTATAAACACTAATATCTAGTTACCTAAAGTCCTTCGAACAGATAAACAGTCTTTGTCCCAACTACGGGAAGATAGGGGAGATCTATTTCTTTCAACGAACGGCGTCTCCCACTAGCAACTTTCCCTCGAGGGCGGCTAGCATCTTTTTCTAACCACCGATATGGAGATTGACCAATTAGCAGCAACGCCAATTTCCCTCACCTTCTAAACGAAGGCTATCCTCGACGAATCCAAGAATCTCGTGTCCTTAGACACACCCTATCATAGTTTTCCTCTGCAGCATAATCGCGAAGGAAAGTCATTCTCTCTGGTGAAGTCGTATTAGCGAGTTACGTAACGTCTGCACGCTCGGTGGATATTCCACGTTTTAACAAAGAGTCCGACTTAGATTTTGTGAGCATGTTCATCCACCATCCCGTCGACCGCGGATTCGTTATTGAGCCTAGGATCATTGTCATTAGTTTCTCGAGTATCTAATTACCACGGTTCCTTGTCCAATCCTATAATAATCGTATCTGCACTAGTCAATGTCTTCTCTATTGCTTATCGACAATGCGTAAACCAAACGACGATTCGTTTCACGCCCCTAACCCTAATTGCAATGTAAACCCGACATCAGAAGTGGGATCAGTGCCGGTTATAATAGTGCAAGAGCTTACGACCATCGTGCGCGAGTTAATTCTGTTGCTAGTGCAAAAATCGAGTGTGGAACCTAACAATTTTTCGCCGCCGCGTTTTAACCCTGAAACCGCGGGCTTCGACTCCGCTGCATGATGCGCAGCTGTTAATTTGATTATGGAGGAAAATCCTTACAATGCAGTGCCCTGAATATAATTTCAATAACGAACGTCGAATCGACTTCTACGTAGTGGAAGCACCAACTGGTGGATCAAGTCATCCGGGTGAGTCGTTTCCATTTTACCCCGATTTTGGAGCCGAGTGCTCACTAATTAAAGAATCCGTAGTCTTGAGATTTTCTGGCAAAAGAACGATTGATACAGTAGTAATGCGAGGAATAAGAAATATTTGTACTAAACGCACATCTCAAATCTTGTCCGTTGCAGGTGTTAGTGGTTAGAGATAAATTCTTCATGTCCTCGCTTATAGTTATTTAAAAATATGATATCGCGATTGCTCGTTAAATTTCAAGCCAAGGTTTTGACGCAATATTACACAAACTAGTCTCGCTATGTGTAAAACAAAAATAATTAATGCCTGTAATAAAACCGCTGAAAACGAGATCGATGTTAATGAAGTTGACAATGAGGTACATGGTAGCGATAAAATTCGATTAATCTTTCTTTTCGAAAATTCAAAGATTCATTCGCTACGGGTTTCCTACGTACTCGCGTAAATACAGGCCAGTTAGAAATACAATTAATTGATCCTAACATCACCGTACAAAAAAAAAGTCCTTATAGATTCCGCGAGGAAGAGCGCAGTATAGTACGTGAGAGAATAAGCGAATTAATTGGAGCCAAATATCATAAGGCCTAGTAATTCACCGTTCGCGAGGCCTATGTTACACGTGAAGACGAACGATGGTTCAGATAGATGATTAGTAGATTTTCAAGAACTAAATAAAAATACGGTCGCGGATCGGTATCCTTTACCCCTTATTGCAGATCAAGTCGCGAGATTGCAAATGCGAGATATTTTACTAGTCTGACATGGCCAGCGGATTTCGCCAAATCCCTATTCATCCTAATTCTAGAAAATATACAGCAATGGACGATTTGGACAATAAGTTGTTGTTTTCTTCAAATTCTTTTGTGCCTTTGTTCTGTCCACACGACGTCCTTTTATTTTCATAATCGTTTTTCCGAACGGCGATATTGCGCTGACTCCGTTGAAACAAGGATTTTTGCATTTTTAGACAACCCTAATAATTTTGCAACTAATACTTTTCTAAATATTCTAATTTCTTCCTTGCTACAATTTTAAAACCATCAAAGCGTTTACCACAGAAGTACCCAGAAGTAGTCGTACCAAGTCTTCGGTACCATTTGATCCCTTTTCTAAGAAGGCATAAGAAACCATTTGGTCGGAATAATTTATACCACACTTTTCTTCATTGTATTCGACAACAGCTGTTGGTTTTCATGTTGCGAGCGAACGAAGTGAGAGATCGTGCTTGAGATTCCTTTGGAAACACGTATGGCAGCCAACGTGCCATTCGTACATTGTTGTTTGTTTGGATGATGTTCTAATTGTTGCCTACTCCATAGATCGAGCTCTAAAAAGACCATACACCGTATTAAATACCCTCGTAAATGCCAGATTTTCATCTAATTCTTCTAAATGCTCTTTCCTAAACATATCGGTACTCTATTTGGAACATGTAATTCATAACGGAGAAGTCCGCCCCAATCCGGGTGGAATGCAAACCTTGAGTTCTTTACCTGAACCAACGACCGTCACACAGCATAGACAGTTCATAGGTTTAGTTTCTTACTTCCGAAAATTCGTCTCTAAATCTTCACAGGTAATGAAACCTCTATGCACACTTACTTTCGGTAACAAAAACATAACTTGGACACATAAACACGAAAAGAGGAGGCAAAAGGCAACTTCCATCCGGACTGATGCTTTGGCGTTAACGATATTTGACCCTGATTATCCGATAGGATTACATACTGACGTTAGTTTGGATGTATATGGGGTTACTTTAACGCATAAGGTTGAAGCTAAAAACAGGGTAGTGAAGTATTACAGAAAAGGAACTAACCTTGCGGAATCTAGGTATCATTCATATGGACTAGAGACGTTAGCAGTCGTTATACGCTGTTAAACATTTTCGCCACTATTTACATGATCGAGAATTTCTTGTCGTTACTGATTGTAATTCCTTAAAGTCATCTCTAGAAATGGTGTGAAATTAAATGACAGTGTTTACAGGTGGTGGGCTTGCTTACAAACTTTTACTTTTGACATTATGTATCAAGAAGGTAAACGAGAGGCTCACGTAGATTTCTTCTCGCGGAACCCCGTAGACTTAGATCACCGTACGATCAACAAAGTCGTAGAGAAGGAAATCAATCCGACCGAAATCTCCGAAGATTGGCTATTAGCGGGACAACGTTGCGACTCCCAAATTTCTGAGATCGTCAATAAATTGCAAAACGAGGAGGTCACGGAAAATATAGCGAATATGTATGAATTACGGTCCGGTAATTCCTTCATCGTAAGATACAGAGAAAAGGCAGACCTCTCCGCTTGCCCATTGTCCCAAGAGGTTTTAGGTGGTCCGTTATTAACCATGTGCACCAGTCCATTATGCACTTAGGTTGGGATAAAACGCTTGAGAAACTGTGCGAGTATTACTGGTTCGAAGGAATGACGAAAATATGTTCGTAAATTCGTAGAGAACCGTCATGCTTGTCAAGTTTCGAAGGCAAGTTCAGGTAAAATACAAGCTGAATTACGTCCTATACCTAAGACCAGCATACCCTGGCATACAGTTCACGTGGACATAGCGGGCAAACTAAGCGGTGAAAGTGATTCGAAAGAATATGTCATTGTTTTGGTCGACGTTTTTACTAAATTCGTATATCTGCATCATACTCGTAAAATAGATTCCCTTAGTATCGTTAAAACACTTAAGTATGCTATATTTTTATTCGGGAGTCCTCGCTGGATAATAGCAGACCGGGGAAGATGTTTTACAGGCAAAGAATTTCAAGACTTTGTAGAGATAAACATATTAAACTCCACTTAATGGCAACCGGTGCTAGCAGGGCCAACGGACAGGTAAAGCGTATTACGGGTACGCTAAAAAATACGTTCACAACAATAGAAACGACCGGGCGGTCCTGGCAAGACGCGATCGGGGAAACACAACTAGCTTTAAATTCTACCCCCAACCGCGTGACTAAGTCGAGCCCATTGGAACTACTAATCGGTAAAACAGCGAGACCCTACGGCTTGTCCGTACCCGACAACATCGAAGAAAGAGAATTAGACATCTCCCATGTAAGACAACAGGCGATAAAGAATATAGAAGCAAGTGCCAAATACGATAAGGATAGGTTCGACAAAAACAAAGCTCAAGTAGTTAGGTTTAACCTTGGTGATTTTGTATTACGCAAAAACGAGGAAAGAAACCAAACGAAGCTAGATCCGAAATTCAGGAGTCCATTCAGGATAGCAGAGATTTTGGAAGGAGATAGGTACACCTTAGAAACTTTAGACGGTAAAAGATCATATAAGGACAGACATGACAGACTGAGAAAAACGCCAGACAGCAGCGTTCCTGCTGAGTTAGACGTCTACGATGATGACAACGACGGTGATAATAACGATGCAAGTTCACGGACCTCAGAGGATCATTAATACCACGTTGCGGCTGTGCATCCAGTGTGGTGCTCTGCGCCTTCGTAATATGTCCAGTGGGACATTCTGCGCCTTTGTAATACGTCCAGTGGGACATTCTGCGCCTTTGTAATACGTCCAGTGGGACATTCTGCGCCTTTGTAATACGTCCAGTGGGACATTCTGCGCCTTCGTAATACGTCCAGTGGGACACTCTGCGCCTTCGTAATACGTCCAGTGGGACACTCTGCGCCTTCGTAATACGTCCAGTGGGACACTCTGCGCCTTCGTAATACGCCCAACGTAGTAACACGATCCAACAATCTGAGATTCACCCGTGTACGAAATCGAAAATGATCTGTCGTGTCGTTATGGTCTGACTGATAACTCACGGAATGCAACTAGCACTTTGGATACAAATTATAACGCCACCAATTTTAGTTCTTTTTCTTTTCCCTGCTTGTCAAACCTCTGAACAGAATCTCGTTATCGAAATGAACCCTCGACTTATTTGGAACATTTAATTGAATGGTAAATAATATCAGTTACGTCGAGTCTAATGTAAAAAAAAAAAAAAAAAAAGAAAAAAAAAAAAAAAAAAAATTTTTGCAATATTTTAGTTACACACGGGGACGTGTGATAGTCAGGATGGCCGTGTCGGAGATGAAAGGACATCGGAGTCCTCCCTTTGGAACCCCGGGAAAATCCCTTAACACCGTAGTCTAGATTCTGTCATAGGCGTGATTAAACAATTGTCGTCTTTCGATCCGATTGTATTTGTTTAAGATTTGTGATAGTGAGCTTGGGCTCGAGGCGATAGCCGGTCGCCGAACGTAGCCGCGGTCAAGGGATGAACGTTTTGCCTAACAAAGGTATGAAGTAATTCTATAGCTCTCCTTAAAAGAAATATCTCTGGCGACACATGACAGTAAACATTCCAACGGTCTCTGTCCCGTGGCCACACGCAGTTCCTATTCTTCGAGAAAGATGATTGCCAGATGTCGATGTCTCTCGACAGTACGTGATCAGCTAGCCCGAGGGCCGTTATAAACACTAATATCTAGTTACCTAAAGTCCTTCGAACAGATAAACAGTCTTTGTCCCAACTACGGGAAGATAGGGGAGATCTATTTCTTTCAACGAACGGCGTCTCCCACTAGCAACTTTCCCTCGAGGGCGGCTAGCATCTTTTTCTAACCACCGATATGGAGATTGACCAATTAGCAGCAACGCCAATTTCCCTCACCTTCTAAACGAAGGCTATCCTCGACGAATCCAAGAATCTCGTGTCCTTAGACACACCCTATCATAGTTTTCCTCTGCAGCATAATCGCGAAGGAAAGTCATTCTCTCTGGTGAAGTCGTATTAGCGAGTTACGTAACGTCTGCACGCTCGGTGGATATTCCACGTTTTAACAAAGAGTCCGACTTAGATTTTGTGAGCATGTTCATCCACCATCCCGACGACCGCGGATTCGTTATTGAGCCTAGGATCATTGTCATTAGTTTCTCGAGTATCTAATTACCACGGTTCCTTGTCCAATCCTATAATAATCGTATCTGCACTAGTCAATGTCTTCTCTATTGCTTATCGACAATGCGTAAACCAAACGACGATTCGTTTCACGCCCCTAATCCTAATTGCAATGTAAACCCGACATATATATATATATATCAACTTGAATAATTCCATATTCAAATTTAAATAAATTCTATACAACGAAATTGAACCGAATTCTCAAACAATTCATACATATATATATATATAATTTTAAATAATTCTATACTGAAGTTTAGATAAATTCCGTGCGACCAAATCGAATACTTATTTTTATTCAACTTTAATCCTCTCCCGTGCGAGTATCCCTGCACATAGCAGGTTAGCCGAAAACGTGGAAATTATTTATCAGTAGCCTAACACTAGTCAACGCTATCCATAAGTAATTAATTTATCAATAGATTATTTCGAAAATAAGTACAAGGAAATTTTTCTATTCGAAACAGTCCTCAGACTGTTTCTGGTGGCAGCAACTACCGTGTGAGAAATATTTCTTATACAGTCAATTAAATTTAAATCTTTCCCTTCAGATTAAATTAAAGTCAAAAGTTTGAATTGACTTTAAACAAGTACGTAACAATAAACTTTCAACTTAGAAATAGATTTTAATCGAAAACCTTGATTCAATATCTTAAATATAATTATATCGTGTAAGTTTTCCCCTCCTGACGAAACTCAACTAAATCGAACTAAATTGAATTAAATTAAATTAGAACAAAACAAAATAAATTAAAACAAACACAAAAAACAAATAAAAATTAAAACAAATAAAAAAAAAAAAAATCTTGCGAATTCAACGGTTTAAAATCAATTCAAACAAACAGGAACGTAACAGTAACACACGCCAGTTTCATCCTCGAAATAAGCGGAACAGCTCGCAAATCTCGATGATTTCGTCGATTTTGACGAAAACAAACCGTCGTTTCCTTCCCGTTTGAGACATTTCGACGTTTAAGAGCTCGTTTTACTCCACTTAACGTGCAGAATGTAACACACGCCAGTTTCATCCTCGAAACAAGCGGAACAGCTCGCAAATCTCGATGATTTCGTCGATTATGACGAAAACTAAAAGTCGTTTCCTTCCCGTTTGAGATATTTCGACGTTTAAGAGCTCGTTTTACTCCATTTAACGTGCAGAATGTAACACACGCCAGTTTCATCCTCGAAACAAGCGGAACAGCTCGAAAATCTCGATGATTTCGTCGATTTTGACGATAACAAACCGTCGTTTCCTTCCCGTTTGAGACATTTCGACGTTTAAGAGCTCGTTTTACTCCATTTAACGTGCAGAATGTAACAAACGCCAGTTTCATCCTCGAAACAAGCGGAACAGCTCGCAAATCTCGTTGATTTCGTCGATTTTGACGAAAACTAACCGTCGTTTCCTTCCCGTTTGAGATATTTCGACGTTTAAGAGCTCGTTTTACTCCATTTAACGTGCAGAATGTAACACACGCCAGTTTCATCCTCGAAATAAGCGGAACAGCTCGCAAATCTCGATGATTTCGTCGATTTTGACGAAAACAAACCGTCGTTTCCTTCCCGTTTGAGACATTTCGACGTTTAAGAGCTCGTTTTACTCCACTTAACGTGCAGAATGTAACACACGCCAGTTTCATCCTCGAAACAAGCGGAACAGCTCGCAAATCTCGATGATTTCGTCGATTATGACGAAAACTAAAAGTCGTTTCCTTCCCGTTTGAGATATTTCGACGTTTAAGAGCTCGTTTTACTCCATTTAACGTGCAGAATGTAACACACGCCAGTTTCATCCTCGAAACAAGCGGAACAGCTCGAAAATCTCGATGATTTCGTCGATTTTGACGATAACAAACCGTCGTTTCCTTCCCGTTTGAGACATTTCGACGTTTAAGAGCTCGTTTTACTCCATTTAACGTGCAGAATGTAACAAACGCCAGTTTCATCCTCGAAACAAGCGGAACAGCTCGCAAATCTCGTTGATTTCGTCGATTTTGACGAAAACTAACCGTCGTTTCCTTCCCGTTTGAGATATTTCGACGTTTAAGAGCTCGTTTTACTCCATTTAACGTGCAGAATGTAACACACGCCAGTTTCATCCTCGAAACAAGCGGAACAGCTCGCAAATCTCGATGATTTCGTCGATTTTGCCGAAAACTAGCCGTCGTTTCCTTCCCGTTTGAGATATTTCGACGTTTAAGAGCTCGTTTTACTCCATTTAACGTGCAGAATGTAACACACGCCAGTTTTCATCCTCGAAACAAGCGGAACAGCTCGCAAATCTCGATGATTTCGTCGATTTTGACGAAAACTAACCGTCGTCTCCTTCCCGTTTGAGATATTTCGATGTTTTAGAGCTCGTTTTACTCCACTTAACGTGCAGAATGTAATACACGCCAGATTCATCATCGAAACAAGCGGAGCAGCTCGCAAATCTCGATGATTTCGTCGATTTTGCCGAAAACTAACCGCCGTTTCCTTCCCGTTTGAGATATTTCGACGTTTAAGAACTCGTTTTACTCCATTTAACGTGCAGAATGTAACACACGCCAGTTTCATCCTCGAAACAAGCGGAACAGCTCGAAAATCTCGATGATTTCGTCGATTTTGACGAAAACAAACCGTCGTTTCCTTCCCGTTTGAGACATTTCGACGTTTAAGAGCTCGTTTTACTCCATTTAACGTGCAGAATGTAACAAACGCCAGTTTCATCCTCGAAACAAGCGGAACAGCTCGCAAATCTCGATGATTTCGTCGATTTTGACGAAAACTAACCGTCGTTTCCTTCCCGTTTGAGATATTTCGACGTTTAAAAGCTCGTTTTACTCCATTTAACGTGCAGAATGTAATACAAGCCAGGTTCTGCGTCGAAACAAGCGTAACAGCTCGCCAATCTCGATGATTTCGTCGATTTTGACGAAAACTAACCGTCGTTTCCTTCCCGTTTGAGATATTTCGACGTTTAAGAGCTCGTTTTACTCCATTTAACGTGCAGAATGTAACAAACGCCAGTTTCATCCTCGAAACAAGCGGAACAGCTCGCAAATCTCGATGATTTCGTCGATTTTGACGAAAACTAACCGTCGTTTCCTTCCCGTTTGAGATATTTCGACGTTTAAGAGCTCGTTTTACTCCATTTAACGTGCAGAATGTAACACACGCCAGTTTCATCCTCGAAACAAGCGGGAACAGCTCGCAAATCTCGATGATTTCGTCGATTTTGACGAGAACTAACCGTCGTTTCCTTCCCGTTTGAGACATTTCGACGTTTAAGAGCTCGTTTTACTCCATTTAACGTGCAGAATGTAACAAACGCCAGTTTCATCCTCGAAACAAGCGGAACAGCTCGCAAATCTCGTTGATTTCGTCGATTTTGACGAAAACTAACCGTCGTTTCCTTCCCGTTTGAGATATTTCGACGTTTAAAAGCTCGTTTTACTCCATTTAACGTGCAGAATGTAATACAAGCCAGCTTCAGCGTCGAAACAAGCGTAACAGCTCGCCAATCTCGATGATTTCGTCGATTTTGACGAAAACTAACCGTCGTTTCCTTCCCGTTTGAGATATTTCGACGTATAAGAGCTCGTTTTACTCCATTTAACGTGCAGAATGTAACACACGCCAGTTTCATCCTCGAAACAAGCGGAACAGCTCGCAAATCTCGATGATTTCTTCGATTTTGACGAAAACAAACCGTCGGTTCCTTCCCGTTTGAGACATTTCGACGTTTAAGAGCTCGTTTTACTCCATTTAACGTGCAGAATGTAACAAACGCCAGTTTCATCCTCGAAACAAGCGGAACAGCTCGCAAATCTCGATGATTTCGTCGATTTTGACGAAAACTAACCGTCGTTTCCTTCCCGTTTGAGATATTTCGACGTTTAAGAGCTCGTTTTACTCCATTTAACGTGCAGAATGTAATACACGCCAGTTTCATCCTCGAAACAAGCGGAACAGCTCGCCAATCTCGATGATTTCGTCGATTCTGAAGAAAACTAACCGTCGTTTCCTTACCGTTTGAGATATTTCGACGTTTAAGAGCTCGTTTTACTCCATTTAACGTGCAGAATGTAATACAAGCCAGTTTCATCCTCGAAACATGCGGAGCAGCTCGCAAATCACGATGAGTTCGTCGATTTTGCCGAAAACTAACCGTCGTTTCCTTCCCGTTTGAGATATTTCGACGTTTAAGAGCTCGTTTTACTCCATTTAACGTGCAGAATGTAATACACGCCAGTTTCATCCTCGAAACAAGCGGAACAGCTCGCAAATCTCGATGATTTCGTCGATTTTGACGAAAACTAACCGTCGTTTCCTGCCCGTTTGAGATATTTCGACGTTTTAGAGCTCGCTTTACTCCACTTAACGTGCAGAATGTAATACACGCCAGTTTCATCCTCGAAACAAGCGGAGCAGCTCGCAAATCTCGATGATTTCGTCGATTTTGCCGAAAACTAACCGTCGTTTCCTTCCCGTTTGAGATATTTCGACGTTTAAGAGCTCGTTTTACTCCATTTAACGTGCAGAATGTAATACACGCCAGTTTCATCCTCGAAACAAGCGGAACAGCTCGCAAATCTCGATGATTTCGTCGATTTTGAAGAAATCTAACCGTCGTTTCCTTACCGTTTGAGATATTTCGACGTTTAAGAGCTCCTTTTACTCCAATTAACGCGCAGAATGTAATACAAGCCAGTTTCATCCTCGAAACATGCGGAGCAGCTCGCAAATCTCGATGATTTCGTCGATTTTGACGAAAACTAACCGTCGTTTTCTTCCCGTTTGAGATATTTCGACGTTTAAGAGCTCGTTTTACTCCATTTAACGTGCAGAATGTAATACACGCCAGTTTCACCGTCGTAACAAGCGGAACAGCTCGCAAATCTCGATGATTTCGTCGTTTTTGAAGAAATCTAACCGTCGTTTCCTTACCGTTTGATATATTTCGACGTTTAAGAGCTCCTTTTACTCCAATTAACGCGCAGAATGTAATACAAGCCAGTTTCATCCTCGAAACATGCGGAGCAGCTCGCAAATCTCGATGATTTCGTCGATTTTGCCGAAAACTAACTGTCGTTTCCTTCCCGTTTGAGATATTTCGACGTTTAAGAGCTCGTTTTACTGCATTTAACGTGCAGAATGTAATACACGCCAGTTTCATCCTCGAAACAAGCGGAACAGCTCGCAAATCTCGATGATTTCGTCGATTTTGAAGAAAACTAACCGTCGTTTCCTTCCCGTTTGAGATATTTCGACGTTTATGAGCTCGTTTTACACCATTTAACGTGCAGAATGTAATACAAGCCAGTTTCAGCGTCGAAACAAGCGCAACAGCTCGCAAATCTCGATGATTTCGTCGATTTTGACGAAAACTAACCGTCGTTTCCTTCCCGTTTGAGATATTTCGACGTTTAAGAGCTCGTTTTACTCCATTTAACGTGCAGAATGTAACAAACGCCAGTTTCATCCTCGAAACAAGCGGAACAGCTCGCAAATCTCGATGATTTCGTCGATTTTGACGAAAACTAACCGTCGTTTCCTTACCGTTTGAGATATTTCGACGTTTAAGAGCTCGTTTTACACCATTTAACGTGCAGAATGTAATACAAGCCAGTTTCAGCGTCGAAACAAGCGGAACAGCTCGCAAATCTCGATGATTTCGTCGATTTTGACGAAAACTAACCGTCGTTCCCTACCCGTTTCTGATATTTCGACGTTTAGGAGCTCGTTTTACTCCATTTAACGTGCAGAATGTAATACAAGCCAGTTTCAGCGTCGAAACAAGCGGAACAGCTCGCAAATCTCGATGATTTCGTCGATTTTGACGAAAACTAACCGTCGTTTCCTTCCCGTTTGAGATATTTCGACGTTTAAGAGCTCGTTTTACTCCATTTAACGTGCAGAATGTAACAAACGCCAGTTTCATCCTCGAAACAAGCGGAACAGCTCGCAAATCTCGATGATTTCGTCGATTTTGACGAAAACTAACCGTCGTTTCCTTACCGTTTGAGATATTTCGACGTTTAAGAGCTCGTTTTACACCATTTAACGTGCAGAATGTAATACAAGCCAGTTTCAGCGTCGAAACAAGCGGAACAGCTCGCAAACCTCGATGATTTCGTCGATTTTGACGAAAACTAACCGTCGTTCCCTACCCGTTTCTGATATTTCGACGTTTAGGAGCCCGTTTTACTCCATTTAACGTGCAGAATGTAATACAAGCCAGTTTCAGCGTCGAAACAAGCGTAACAGCTCGCAAATCTCGATGATTTCGTCGATTTTGACGAAAACTAACCGTCGTTTCCTTACCGTTTGAGATATTTCGACGTTTAAGAGCTCGTTTTACTCCATTTAACGTGCAGAATGTAATACACGCCAGTTTCACCGTCGTAACAAGCGGAACAGCTCGCAAATCTCGATGATTTCGTCGATTTTGAAGAAATCTAACCGTCGTTTCCTTACCGTTTGATATATTTCGACGTTTAAGAGCTCGTTTTACTGCATTTAACGTGCAGAATGTAATACACGCCAGTTTCATCCTCGAAACAAGCGGAACAGCTCGCAAATCTCGATGATTTCGTCGATTTTGAAGAAAACTAACCGTCGTTTCCTTCCCGTTTGAGATATTTCGACGTTTATGAGCTCGTTTTACACCATTTAACGTGCAGAATGTAATACAAGCCAGTTTCAGCGTCGAAACAAGCGCAACAGCTCGCAAATCTCGATGATTTCGTCGATTTTGACGAAAACTAACCGTCGTCTCCTTCCCGTTTGAGATATTTCGAAGTTTAAGAGCTCGTTTTACTCCATTTAACGTGCAGAATGTAATACACGCCAGATTCATCCTCGAAACAAGCGGAACAGCTCGCAAATCTCGATGATTTCGTCGATTTTGACGAAAACTAACCGTTGTTTCCTTCCCGTTTGAGATATTTCGACGTTTAAGAGCTCGCGACAGCTGTTCCGCTTGTTTCGAGGATGAAACTGGCGTGTATTGCATTGTGCACGTTAAATGGAGTAAAACGAGCTCTTAAACGTCGAAATATCTAAAACGGGAAGGAAACGACTGTTAGTTTTCGTCAAAATCGACGAAATCATCGAGATTTGCGAGCTGTTCCGCTTGTTTCGAGGATGCAACTGGCGTGTATTACATTCTGCACGTTGAATGGAGTAAAACGAGCTCTTAAACGTCGAAACATCTCAAACGGGAAGGAAACGACGGTTAGTTTTCGTCAAAATCGACGAAATCATCTAGATTTGCGAGCTGCTCCGCTTGTTTCGACACTGAAACTGGCGTGTATTACATTCTGCACGTTAAATGGAGTAAAACGAACTCTTAAGCGTCGAAATATCTCAAACGGGAAGGAAACGACGGTTAGTTTTCGTCAAAATCGACGAAATCATCGAGATTTGCGAGCTGTTCCGCTTGTTTCGACGCTGAAACTGGCGTGTATTACATTCTGCACGTTGAATGGAGTAAAACGAGCTCTTAAACGTCGAAATATCTCAAACGGGAAGAAAACGACGGTTAGTTTTCGTCAAAATCGACGAAATCATCGAGATTTGCGAGCTGCTCCGCTTGTTTCGACGTTGAAACTGGCCCGTATTCCATTCTGCACGTTAAATGGAGTTAAACGAGCTCTTAAACGTCGAAATATCTAAAACGGGAAGGAAACGACTGTTAGTTTTCGTCAAAATCGACGAAATCATCGAGATTTGCGAGCTGTTCCGCTTGTTACGACGATGAAACTGGCGTGTATTACATTCTGCACATTAAATGGTGTAAAACGAGCTCTTAAACGTCGAAATATCTCAAACGGGAAGGAAACGACGGTTAGTTTTCGTCAAAATCGACGAAATCATCGAGATTTGCGAGCTGTTCCGCTTGTATCGAGGATGAAACTGGCGTGTATTACATTCTGCACGTTAAATGGAGTAAAACGAGCTCTTAAACGTCGAAATATCTAAAACGGGAAGGAAACGACGGTTAGATTTCGTCAAAATCGACGAAATCATCGAGATTTGCGAGCTGCTCCGCTTGTTTCGACGCTGAAGCTGGCTCGTATTCCATTCTGCACGTTAAATGGAGATAAACGAGCTCTTATACGTCGAAATATCTAAAAAGGGAAGGAAACGACTGTTAGTTTTCGTCAAAATCGACGAAATCATCGAGATTTGCGAGCTGCTCCGCTTGTTTCGACACTGAAACTGGCGTGTATTACATTCTGCACGTTAAATGGAGTAAAACGAACTCTTAAACGTCGAAATATCTCAAACGGGAAGGAAACGACGGTTAGTTTTCGTCAAAATCGACGAAATCATCGAGATTTGCGAGCTGTTCCGCTTGTTTCGACGCTGAAACTGGCGTGTATTACATTCTGCACGTTGAATGGAGTAAAACGAGCTCTAAAACGTCGAAATATCTCAAACGGGAAGGAAACGACGGTTAGTTTTCGTCAAAATCGACGAACTCATCGAGATTTGCGAGCTGTTCCGCTTGTTTCGACGCTGAAACTGGCGTGTATTACATTCTCCACGTTATATGGAGTAAAACGTACTCTTAAACGTCGAAATATCTCAAACGGGAAGGAAACGACGGTTAGTTCTCGTCAAAATCGACGAAATCATCGAGATTTGCGAGCTGTTCCGCTTGTTTCGACGCTGAACCTGGCGTGTATTACATTCTGCACGTTGAATGGAGTAAAACGAGCTCTTAAACGACGAAACATCTCAAACGGGAATGAAACGACGGTTAGTTTTCGTCAAAATCGACGAAATCATCGAGATTTGCGAGCTGTTCCGCTTGTTTCGAGGATGAAACTGGCTCGTATTCCATTCTGCACGTTAAATGGAGTTAAACGAGCTCTTAAACGTCGAAATATCTAAAACGGGAAGGAAACGACTGTTAGTTTTCGTCAAAATCGACGAAATCATCGAGATTTGCGAGCTGCTCCGCTTGTTTCGACGCTGAAACTGGCGTGTATTACATTCTGCACGTTATATGGAGTAAAACGAGCGCTTAAACGTCGAAATATCTCAAACGGGAAGGAAATGACGGTTAGTTTTCGTCAAAATCGACGAAATCATCGAGATTTGCGAGCTGTTCCGCTTGTTTCGAGGATGAAACTGGCGTGTATTGTATTCTGCACGTTGAATGGAGTAAAACGAGCTCTTAAACGTCGAAATATCTCAAACGGGAAGGAAACGACGGTTAGTTTTCGTCAAAATCGACAAAATCATCGAGATTTGCGATCTGTTCCGCTTGTTTCTATTATGAAACTGGCGTGTATTACATTCTGCCCGTTGTATGGAGTAAAACGAGCTCTTAAACGTCGAAATATCTAAAACGGGAAGGAAACGGCGGTTAGTTTTCGTCAAAATCGACGAAATCATCGAGATTTGCGAGCTGTTCCGCTTGTTTCGACGCTGAAACTGGCGTGTATTACATTCTGCACGTTGAATGGAGTAAAACGAGCTCTTAAACGTCGAAATATCTCAAACGGGAAGGAAACGACGGTTAGTTTTCGTCAAAATCGACGAAATCATCGAGATTTGCGAGCTGATCCGCTTGTTTCGAGGATTAAACTGGCGTATATTACATTCTGCACGTTAAATTGAGTAAAACGAGCTCTTAAACGTCGAAATATCTCAAACGGGAAGGAAACGACGGTTAGTTTTCGTCAAAATCGACGAAATCAACGAGATTTGCGAGCTGTTCCGCTTGTTTCGAGGATGAAACTGGCGTGTATTGCATTCTGCACGTTAAATGGAGTAAAACGAGCTCTTAAACTTCGAAAAATCTAAAACGGGAAGGAAACGACTGTTAGTTTTCGTCAAAATCGACGAAATCATCTAGATTTGCGAGCTGTTCCGCTTGTTTCGAGGATGAATCTGGCGTGTATTGCATTCTGCACGTTAAATGGAGTAAAACGAGCTCTTAAACTTCGAAAAATCTAAAACGGGAAGGAAACGACTGATAGTTTTCGTCAAAATCGACGAAATCATCTAGATTTGCGAGCTGTTCCGCTTGTTTCGAGGATGAATCTGGCGTGTATTACATTCTGCACGTTAAATGGAGTAAAACGATCTCTTAAACGTCGAAATATCTCAAACGGGAAGGAAACGATGATTAGTTTTCGTCAAAATCGACGAAATCATCGAGATTTGCGAGCTGCTCCGCTTGTTTCGACGCTGAAACTGGCGTGTATTAGATTCTGCACGTTCAATGGAGTAAACCGAGCTCTTAAACGTCGAAATATCTCAAACGGGAAGGAAACGACGGTTAGTTTTCGTCAAAATCGACGAAATCATCGAGATTTGCGAGCTGCACCGCTTGTTTCGACGCTGAAACTGGCGTGTATTACATTCTGCACGTTCAATGGAGTAAACCGAGCTCTTAAACGTCGAAATATCTAAAACGGGAAGGAAACGACTGTCAGCTTTCGTCAAAATCGACGAAATCATCGAGATTTGCGAGCTGCTCCGCTTGTTTCGACGCTGAAACTGGCGTGTATTACATTCTGCACGTTATATGGAGTAAAACGAACTCTTAAACGTCGAAATATCTCAAACGGGAAGGAAATGACGGTTAGTTTTCGTCAAAATCGACGAAATCATCCAGATTTGCGAGCTATTCCGCTTGTTTCGGGGATGAAACTGGCGTGTATTACATTCTGCACGTTGAATGGTGTAAAACGAGCTCTTAAGCGTCGAAATATCTCAAACAGGAAGGATACGACGGTTAGTTTTCGTCAAAATCGACGAAATCATCGAGATTTCCGAGCTGTTCCGCTTGTTACGACGATGAAACTGGCGTGTATTACATTCTGCACGTTAAATGGTGTAAAACGAGCTCTTAAACGTCGAGATATCTCAAACGGGAAGGAAACGACGGTTAGTTTTCGTCAAAATCCATGAAATCATCGAGATTTGCGAGCTGCTCCGCTTGTTTCGACGCTGAAACTGGCATGTATTACATACTGCACGTTAAATGGAGTAAAACGAACTCTTAAACGTCGAAATATCTCGAACGGGAAGGAAACGACGGTTACTTTTCGTTAAAATCGACTAAATCATCGAGATTTGCGAGCTGTTCCGCTTGTTTCGACGCTGAAACTGGCGTGTATTACATTCTGCACGTTGAATGGAGTAAAACGAGCTCTTAAACGTCGAAATATCTCAAACGGGAAGGAAACGACGGTTAGTTTTCGTCAAAATCGACGAAATCATCGAGATTTCCGAGCAGTTCCGATTGTTACGACGATGAAACTGGCGTGTATTACATTCTGCACGTTAAATGGTGTAAAACGAGCTCTTAAACGTCGAGATATCTCAAACGGGAAGCAAACGACGGTTAGTTTTCGTCAAAATCGACGAAATCATCGAGATTTGCGAGCAGTTCCGCTTGTTTCGAGGATGAAACTGGCGTGTATTGCATTCTGCACGTTATGTGGGGTAAAACGAGCTCTTAAACGTCGAAATATCTAAAACGGGAAGGATACGACGGCTAGTTTTCGTCAAAATCGACGAAATCATCGAGATT